>NW_013666082.1:396508-409349 GCF_000517525.1 Limulus polyphemus
CTCTAGTCTTACACTGCCAAATTAGGGACGGCTAGCGCAGAAAGCCCTCGTGTAGCTTTGCGCGAAATTAAAAAAATCGTTAAATTCGCTATTATCTAAAAACATTTGATTATAACTTATTATTATATAGTCTAATGTGAAACTGACAAATGGAAATACTAATCAAAGCAAACATGCTTATTTGATCGAAAATATTTTACACATTAATCTGCTGTGGCGTTATTCATGACGAGAAATGTTGTCATCAATGTATATATAATTGCAGAAAAAAAAAACATTAGGTTTTAACACAGACAGCTGTTACACGTATGGCGCTGACACGTTCTGCTTGTTTACAAGAGCCATGTAATAATGAAAACTCATTGTTTTTTAGCTGAATTCATTGAGTACAGGATGTTAAATATTTCTTCCCCTTAAAGTTTGCATTCTTAAATGAAAATCAAACATCTGTTGCACCTTAAGTTCTTGTTTTTAATTGAACACAAAGCTCTGCCCACCAAGGGTATCGAAACCCGGTTTATAGCGTTGTAAGTCCGCAGACATACCGCTGTGCCATTTGGGGGCTTGATCTTTAGGAGTTTAAAAGAAATGAATCAACTTTGGTAAATTTGATACATTAATACTTTTCCTTGAAACAGACTATATTCCTGTTAATCAAGTATTGAATTATATTGTTGAGTATTTTTTTATTATATCTTCATTTGTTAATATTGAATTGGAAATTAAGGTGTGCGTGAGATTAAATATATTAACAATATTTATACAATATAAAATGATCACGATAGAGCATCTTGCATATCAGCTTACAATATAACGTATAACTAAAATTTATGGATTACAGAAATATATCCATGTCAAAACAGTTTCGTGTTAGAAATTTAAAATTGCATTTAGAGTTTAAAATAAGAATAACATATGCTTAGAAACATTCACATTAATCTAAACTATTATATATGTTATTCTTAATCTAATTTATGTTTCAAATAAAAATTTACTCATTAAATGTTATTTCTACAATATTAAATATAACTACAGTAAAAGGGTAAATTCCGCTACGACATATGTATATTTATAAATCATCGTTACTCAAGTGGTTTTTAGTACTGTTAACATATAAACATCAGTACATAATATTTTAATAAGATATTCTCTTCTCGAATGTAATGCGAAGAAGATTGAAAACACTTAGTAAAGGCGGAATGAAAATATGTAGAAAACAAACAAAGCACTTGACCCACTTTGTGTTGTTCCAACATCGAAAATTCCTGAAAGTGAAGTAATCGTGCGACGAACAGTTTTTCTTTTTTTCATTCCCTTAGGAGGACTAATAATTATAAGTAGAATGTGCCTGGATGCTATTTAAGATAATTCCGTTCCAAAATGCTGATTTTCCTCTGCGAAGAAAAATAAAAAATTTCCCAAGGTGATGATAGATCAATTTGACATACTTGTATTGTCCTGTCATTTTTCATGTTCGGTACAAACACTGGTCCTCGGTCTGATCGAGCATCTCTTGGAATGAAATTCAGTGTCACTTATACAGATGCAATATAATATTTATACATATATATGTGTTTGTGGCCTTGGTAAAAAGAGTGTTTGTCCATTTGTTATAAAAAACAATGTATTTCTAAACTACAGCAGATATGTATATCTTAACACAACCTTTCATTCGTTTTGGTTATTTAACAATTAAGCCCGACTTTTAACCTGCAGATTGATAGCGACGAAAGAAAAAACATACATGTATACTAATTATGAGTTTGTAAACAATAATTTGGGCTGTACGCTGAAATGGTTTAAATTTTTTTGAATTTCAATGGTTCTGTTTGCTGCTTTAACTACTTCCCTAATTAAAAAAGAAAGTGTTCGTGTTGTTGAGAAATTTATATTAAGAGCACACACATAAAAAACAACAATAACAAGACCCATTGTTGTTTCGTTTTTAAGGAAATTGGTGTTCAACAAATCATCTTTTTCTGTCATTACACAGTTTGAAGATTACTTCCTCTAGATTAGAAATAAAACCTTTTAGATTAGGTGTAAGGCTGTACCAACCATAATTGTTTTTATTGCTTTCCTTAGTACAGTCTAATGACCTTGTCGGTAATTATCCCAATTATGGCTTTAGTAGGTTAAATAAATAACAGTATTAAAGTATCAAATTACCTTCAGCCCTCTTATGTACTTCATACATTTTTTTAAGGGGCTTTGATGTTACATGCGAGAATTTCTGCTATACTCTCTGTTAGTTTGTTTCAGAAGTTTTCTCTCAAAGTGCACGTATAAACGTCCTTACTTTTCTTCTGATAGGTTAGTCAACAGCACCCACCGCCAACTCTTGTGGCAACTTTTATCCGACTGTAGAATGAGATTTTACCGTACCACTTATAATGAATGACTCAAGAGCCCCAAAATGAGACGCAAATCATGAATCGGGTTAACCTCCTGGCTTACTACATTTTTCTCCTCAATCTCAGATTTATGGTGTAAAAAACACTAAACGTACACTAGTTCTTTACGATGTCAAAAAATGTCCCCCCCCCCCCGAAGAATTATGATGTAACAGGATAGCAAAATATGGTTAAACAAGTTACGTATAGAGTTTCTTTACATCATGGTAACGTTCGACTATACAGCACTTGTAGTAATATCGGTGATATACATGTAATAGATAATTGGATATTTGTATTTCACGCGAGCTAAATATCAATAACACTTATACTTTATATGATGTTAAATAATTTTAAAAACAATCGAATGTTTGAATTAATATCTATTTAAAAAACATAAGGTAATATAATCGAGAAGAACACATTCATCTAAATCTAGCTTTCTATTTACATTTTAATTTAATGTTTTACTGTGGGTCAGCGTTGAAGGGCTTACAACGCTAAATTTCGGGGTTAGATTCCTTTATAGAAAGAGTATAGGTAACCCATTATGTACCTTTGCACTAAAAAATAAGCAGCGAGCTCTGAAAAATAACTAATTAAACTTTAACGAATACAATACACTCTCATTCTTAACCACTATTACTTGCTTACATATAGCTACTATTCAGGGGAATATTTTACTCAGTGTATAAAAATGATTGTTACTCAGCTGACTTTGACAACATGTGTGAAACAGTAGCATCAGGTACAAAATTGGTTATATTTCAGCATTTTACCTGTACATTTCATATTATATCCGCTTTGATATCTTATTTACCATGGAAATATGATAATGTAAACAAATATTTCTCTCAACCCTACCATAACGTTTTGAGAGGATGTGATGATAGCTGGTGTGTTGCTAGCACAATTATATGACTTATGAAAGTTTTGCACGGCTTAAGTTGATTACATTCAGAGTCATTGAAAACTTATCTAAACGTCAACAATCAAACGAAGATAGTTTCTCCATTGTAAACTGTTTTCTAAATTTATTTAGAGAAAGCTAAACAATAACATTGATTTGATATACGCTGCATATATTCTCGTGTCACACGAAGAAACCTATATTACAATGTAATCTTTTATTTCTGCGGTAATTTTAAGGAAAGATGACTCGAAATAATGCACAGATTGATCAGAATATTATATGTATTTTTGTTATTAGAAAAGCAATTATAGGGTATTTAAAGAACACACACACAAGTATACATTACTTTACAATACCAAGGCACAAACATAGCTCTAAACTGGGGTTGTATATGCTATTTTTCTTGTGAAAAAAACAACAACATCTTTTGCATATTATCTACAAATACACTGATAATAATATTAACTTTATTATTGTTATTGTCTCCTAGATTGTTAGTTTTTGAGTGTTTCATATTTATTTCGTTTAAATTACTGAAATTTAAAATCTTATCAAGAGGAATGCGTATTCGGCTATCAAAGATTTTTCGCTTTTTATAGCCCTGAAAAAAAACTATTTCTTCTGAAAGTTTAAAATTTCTTATATTAAATAATGCTGTTATCACGACCTATTTTATATAAAAGTTAGGAACAGCCATGCAATAAACGTAAAGTGGAAACTGACAACCAATAAATAAATGTTAGTGATCTAAAAATAATAATTTCTTAAACAAATAATATTCCATTAGAAACACTATTTATAGGACCTTGAAAATGTTGCTTAAGTAAAGACTTATTTTTAAATTAGTTTGATAAAACAGAAAGAAAACACCTGTAAGTTTACCTTCTAATAGGAGTTTAAACTTGTCGCGTGAAATAACACCCCTCCCTTCACTACTTTTATAGTACTGGTTCGATTTACTTACAGCTGTCACTCTGTACATGTCATCAGTTTGTTCTCAAAGAAACTTATCTAAATACTCGTATATCGTAGCTTCTGAAGCAGTGAGAGAAGTATTTTAGTTTTTAACTGACACATTAATCCCTTAGTTATTCTAACAGCGTATGAACAACATCCACAAAGGACGTTTAGGTGAAAAAGTTAAGTTCCCGCGAGATATGACTTGAGATTTTACTTGCTTAATTTCATTTGATGACTTACATCTTCGCTTTAAGAAATTAACTGTATGTATTTACAAAACTTTCAGATTTTTTTCTCAAACAGCTATGAATATAAACCACAAAAAAGATGAATAATTTCCTTGATCTCCAACTATAATTTTAATTCATCCAAATATGTTTAAGGAAACGCGAAAAAATTAATCAAATTATGTTTCATAATTTTAATATTCAAGTAACTGAAAGTGAAATAAGAAAGGTGTTAAATTAATTTAAAAATATTTATAGTAGGTAATGTTAAGAACACTTACGTTGTTTACATATGTGCATATAAACACAGAAGTGAAACACAACTTACAGCGGTGAAACCATCATCAGACCTCTTCTATACGTAGACTTTGCCCTTTACATTTCTTTAAAAGGATCTTACATTTAGAATCTCAACTCAACAGCTTAGATACTGCCCTTCTAACCTTGATCTTCCCGTACATTAAATGTAAATGTTAGTTGAGAATGAACATGTTTTCATACACAAAATATCGCACGTAATTTGGGTTTTGAAGATATATACTGCCCAATACTATGTACATGTATTTGTTAATATAGTTAGTCACTGGGAGAAAAGTATTAAAGCAATTTAAACATATATTTTTTCCTGTAACTTACACAAAATCATCATTACTGATGTACGTTTATTCAGTTGAAATGGAAGTCAAAGTACATTGAGTAATCTAACTAAGAAATGTTTAATAAAATATTGAAAGAATAATTTAATTTATACAATGATCAATCCTGCTTTTTATTGACAGAATGAACATACATAGTGATTTCCTGTTCTAATCTGTCCAACATGTGATATATTAAGCATATATTCTGATCTACATAACGTTATGTTAAAACCACTCTCATTTTTAAAATTACATTAAAAAAATCAAAAACAAAACGAACATATACTTGTAGACCAGCAATCACACGTTTTAAGAGAAAGGAATAAGAATTGTGTAATGAGTTGTAATATGATACAGCTGCAGTGAGACCCAACGAGATGTGTATAGTTACTTGTTATTTTCATATATATATATATATATAGATATATCAAAAATCTTGTATACCATTCCTCTGGTCTCTACAACATAATTTCTATGAGCAAAAGTCTAAAGTCTAAGAATCAAAATTCGGAAAATTCTGATCTTTGACATCTACGGTATAGGTCACGTCAAGAAAGTTCATGTTGTAAATAATCCTGGCCGTATCAGCATGTGAGTGGCTGGCTGTCAGGAAAATTGATTGCGTAAACGTGTGGGAGTTAAACGCGTCAATTATCGAATCTAGGTCATGATTTTTGTTGCTTGCATTGAGTTTCAATGAATCATATTAAAAGGACAAATTCATATTTCGCATGTACAATTGTAATAAAGAATAAAGGAATTGAAGGTATGTTACCTGCTATTTTGAAAAATAAATATACAAATAAAGGAAAGACTTGTGCTAATCATATTCATCTCACTCTCGAAAGAGTTTGATTTATTGATTGATTAAATATGTTCTTAAGGTAAGCTACTAGTTTTAAAATTACATTTAACAAACAATAATACGAAGTATCATTCTAATAATGAATCTAAACGCAATTTTTCAGTTATCAATGGGGTTAGATTATTTATGTTTTTCTTTCTTGGCATAATTATACATAATGTAGACTTTTCTTCCCTTACAATTAAAACACCAAAACACAGAATGTTTAGATATTGCTCTTATACTGTTTACATTATAAAATCTTCAGATTGAAGAAATTTAAAAAATATAAGTTAACATAATACATCTTTAATAAATTAAACTAGAGAATGAAATCTAAAAAAGGTAAGTGAATTTTGCTTCATGTTCTTTCGAAAATATTTTAACTCGGTATTTTATCAATATAGTGCTGATGAGTCATAATAAGAAGTGGTACACATAATCTCAAACATCATGAAATCATCATAACTTTGTTTTTCAATGAAACCTCGGTCTTTCACTTTGAACAAAGAACATATATTCTGCTATCGTTTACTTTTACATAATTTTATCACTGAATGGATGTATCCTCAGTATTTCTCTCACAATTGTCATAAATAATAAAATATGCTAAATTAATAACAGGTAATACTTAGCTAGAACACATAGGAAATTGAGTGAAAAATGCTTATCTGTGACACCTTCTGCTCTCATTACAATTATTATGAAACTTGTGAAGCTGTTTTACTTGAACTTGCAATTAAATGTTTGTGGAACCCGCAGTAAATGAAAAAAAAAACTTTTTATTTCAAGGTATGGTTGAAAGCTTGTACACATTGGACTTGTGAATCACCGTGACTTTCACATTATTTTTTGTTTATTTTTGTTCAAGGTATCAATGATATTTTTGGATTGGAGAGTTCTCTTTCGCAACAATAACCTTCACTTCTCACTTGAGCTAAGATGCGATTTCGAAGCCCATTGTTATCTTAAAACTCCGGTGTGCAAGTATTTTTGCATCCATGGAGTACAATGAAGACTCCTCTCTTGAAATTGTTCTATTCTTGGCACAATATCATTTAAGAATCACCGTGAGTGAGTATTTCTACTCGGAAAGGCTATTTTCATACCTTTCTGGCTAGAAATCCACTCAAGCAGCAGTGCATTATCGAATGGTTGGAAATTGTTCATGATTCAGTCATTCTAAGCCGCTTTTTTTGGGTTCAGGTGAGGGATTAACCTGGGAAGGTAAAGCGTACAGAAGAGAATTTTTCTTCCCTCTACGACGTAAGAAATTTGTATAAATTTGGTCATATAGCTGGTAGATAATTAACGAAATAAACTACCACAGTCTGTAAATATTAAATCCATCCACACTAATGGCAGACACTATAATAATATACATACAGATTAAAGTATTGTTATTGCTTATTTTACACAAAATTTCGTATAATAAACAAACTGCACAATCGTAAAGTGTAAAATACAGTATGGTGCTATCTAGCATTAGGTGTCGTTAGTTATTGAAGTAAGAGTAAGTATAAATAAAAGACATGTTACTTTAAGTGTAAAGAGGAGAGATGTTGCTTAACCCTATTAGTATCATGTGATTATATGATGACTCAATACCTCAATCGTTTTAACTAAATAAACGAACATTGGCAAAGTATATCATGAAGTATAGGGATGTTTGCTTAGTTATGGATAAACTAACTTATTGGATGTTTTTCCATGAACTCTTAGAATTATGCTTGTTTATTTCAACCGTAAGTTATACAACAGCCTGTCTACATTCTGTCCACCACGTTATGTACTTTATCACTAAAACGTCTACTCGTTATGTACTTCATTAGTAAAAGGCTTACCCAATATATACTTAATCAATAAACCGTCTGCTCAAATCAGATTTTAGTGTTGTACGTCCGTAAACTTACGCTGACTCACTGTGGACGAATTTTTAGAGCTTCGTTGGAATACGTATTCAGAAGCTTATAGTTATAGAATACAGCGTTTATTTTTAAAAAGATTTATAATCTTTATAGCTTGACTTCTTATATAATTTAGTGTTTTTCAGGTTTTACTTTTTAGTTTTTTCTATATGAAGTGGCTACCTGGAGAAGGGTTACTTAAAGATTTAGTTTTGGGGATTTCTGGAGATTGATTTGGATTCATAATTTACTACACATTTTTTCTATTTAATTTGAGAGTGGAAAACTCTTTCAAATAACGAAGTTAAGACAGCATCATATTTATTACAAGTATGCTTTGCTCCGTCGAAAGCATTTTTGATGCGTCTGTAAAAATGCTAGATTACGTTGCTAATTATCAAAATATTCTAAAATGGTTTCTGGTTACCTAAGTGATTAATTAGTTGTCTTCCTTCATCTTTGTTTGTTTAAACTGTTGTGTATCTCTAGTCATTTCTTATTCATTTAAAAAATAGTAATTGTTCATTTATAATTTTTTTTCAAAAGATCACCTACACAGCTTGTGAGGTTTATAGGTATATAGCTATTAGCTTTACCCGATTTTATTCTTTGTTGAATTGTGGTAATATTAGCTTGCTTTCAAGGAAAGGGTATATACCACGTTTTGAAAGATAGATCAAAATGGCTGTCAAATGGTGTAGGAATCTCTGAGTGTCTTTTCTAATGAGATTGATTTGTATTAGACCTTGACCAGGAACTTTGATTTTCATTTTTTTGGTGTATGCGGAAATAATAAGTTTCGTTAAGTAGTGTATATCTGGATATATAACATCCTAATTGTGTAATGTTTCGGTACGAAGGTGTTTACTTTGTTGAAGAAGGAAATGTTCATGTAGCTTTCGTTAACTGTTTTGAAAGTATTTCGAATGTGTGTTTTTACTCACACAAAATGATACACAGACACTCACGAACACATAAAAACACACATGTTTTGGCGTAGTTTGTACTGTTGAGACCACAGTTGTATACCATTTAAGAAGTTTCCAGTAAACGTCGGTGTAGTTTTTGTGTAAGTTGGGAAACAGAACTTATTCCATCCCATTTTAATAAAATATAATTTAACTTCAGAATGCTAAAATAGTCTCCATAAAGTTTTGACTTCTTTTAAACTTAGTAGGGATTTTCTACTATTTTGTGTTTAGAAGTAATTGATTTTCATGTTTTAAGCCATATATATATATATATGTATATATAAGGCATGTGATTTAACCTAATGTTTTCTCTTACATTCCAATCCCCTGGTGGATCAGCTAGAAACAACTCTAAAATCCGGGGTTTGCATTCTCACGGTAGACATAGACACAGACACTTACAGAACAACAGCAAAAACAACTTGTATTTCATGTCTGCTTTGACACAGCTAGGTTGATTGCTGTAGATAAATCAGTGAATGGATATTAATTGAGTTTTCTAATACTTTAACGTCAGAACGTTTCCTAATTGAGATATTTATGTTTCTTTTAGCTTATTAGTAAGGAAATACTAATATTATATTTTAATTTTGTTTAGTTTCTCCTTACCACTTTGAGCACGATTTCAGCCAGTGAAATACATGCATTACAACATTTTTATATAGGGTATAATAAACTCTACTTTTATGGCTAAATTAATACATCTATTTTCTTTAGCCTGAGGCAAGTATCTGCACAAATAAACATGTCAGAATATAACTACAATGAAAATCCTGGACTTATATTGCGTCTACTTTTACTCAAAGATAATACTCCACTAGATTACACTACATATCTAATTATCTAGCGAAGAAAATGAATTATATACATTTAGTTTTTGATTGGTACCTATCAATCAGAGACTGGACTCTAAACTGTCAGTCCTATCAAAAGTTGTAGTATGGTTTTGCAAAAGCGATATAAATCACAGAGGAAATAAGAAATTAACTCCAAAGAGGATTGCACTCTAGTTTCTGTGTGTAAAGATTTAAGACCAGACCAGAAACAGCTTTTGTTTCACACTGTGCGCTTTATCAATTTAAAGTTCTACTTTTTGGCCTTTGCAATGTGCCAGTTACATTTTTGAGTTTAATTGACAGTCTTTAGGAGGATTATTAAATTAATATACTTTGACTTATTTTGGTGACATTGTTATGACCTCAGCTATCTTTTCACAACATATTTCAGACTTATGTGTCGTTTTTTTAAAGGTTGTAAGAAGTATGACTGATTTTTAAGTTCAAAAAAGTAACTTTGCAACTATCATGTAACCACCAGGTAACCATGAAAATATACGTACTATAACTTTTAACTCAATAACTTTAGCAACATTTCACGAAGATATGTAAAAAAATACTAATTTTTAACTGATTACTTTTACTAAAAATTTATCTGTGAATATATGGACTCAGAATGTGACTCAGACCCTGACTGAATTGAGTGCAAAGTGATTTCATGTTAAGATTTATAATACTTTATTTCATCTTACGGTTTTCAAATTTTATTTGCATAACTTCTATTACCTCCTAGATAAAGATCTGAAGTGTTTTTGTTTTTAGTATAACTTTATATTATATCTGTTGTTTTCTCTACACTAACACTATTCGCATCCGGTCGATTTGACTGACATTTCAACCACCACAAAAATATATGAAGTAAATATAAATTACACTTTTTCTTTCTAAAATGATTGGAGTTTGTAACAAGGAAACCATAATTATTTATCCTAAACGGGTTAAGGCTAGTAACAGTTTAAATTATTTTATTACTTTTTGAAGTGTATCTAGGTAATAGTACCACAAAAGAAGCTGTAAATCACATGGTTAATGTGTAGCTCAAATTACAGTATAAAATATTGTAACAATTTACCTACCTTGTAACAAAAGGGTTACTAGTTACCACAGAGGGAGAAACTGTTCATGAATCTAAAGTTAAATCTGTACTCACGTTCCCCATACCAACAGTTCTATTAAATGAGAACAAAAGTTTCCTGTCTTAACGAGTCATTATAGAAGATTTATTCCTAGTTATACAATTTTTTACTGACAAGAATGCTTTTAAGGGGTGGTTAACTCAATAAATTTCCAGGAAAATTATTGAGATCAGTTTGGTGTCTCTGAAACTTTGATTTAATGTTGTCCATAGAGTGTGTAGACTCCATATATTTGCTGATATTCTGTCTCGAAACCCGATTGAATTACATTCGAAATATTCCCAGAAGTCAGTTTCAGACTTAAAAACTTTCCAACCCATGATCCACCCAAGTAATTAAGCTATTTTCTAGGACCCATGCCCAATTGGGAGAGGTTTGGGGTGGTAACATTACAGTTCTCATATATTTCAATAAAGTCTAGTAGTACGTTTATCATTATGTTTTTTTATGTTGTTGTTGTTTTGTTTCTTCGAAATCACTGTACGATTAATAAATATGTTATAAATGATTTTACAGTAAAAAATATATTTTTATTTTTATTGTGTTTTGTTCTGTGATGATACCTAATGCAGCACACCAGTGGGTCATGATCAAAAGTTTGAAAACCATAAGTTGTAACTTGTTCAACAGTATTGTCTTATTTCATCGTAGGTGTTTTTGATTAATAAACATTATGAAATACCCAGATATATTTAGTATTATCAGCTCATTACAACGTAGTATTTCTTTGGATTGTTTTAGTCTTCATTTCGTTCTTCTGTTGTGAAAACCAAACAACAGAAAATGTATAATCTTAATGATAAACTTTTTATGCCCCATTCAATGTTAGAGAAGCTTTATACAATATCATCATGATCATTATTTGGAGAGATCATCTTGGAGTATCTAAGACTGTTAAATGATTACAGTAGAGGGTATAATTGTTTTCAGACGTGAAAACATACATTAAGGTATTCCATTCTTGTCAACTATTAAAACCTTCACAAAAACAGCGTAGATGACCTACGGTACCTGTACATTCTTCTTATCTATGCGTATTTATTTGTTTGACTTTTTGGACTCTTACCAAAAAGGTTTAAAGTATTCCAACGTATAATGTTTGCTGTTATTACCCAGTGAACTGAATTATTTTTAATTGAGAGGTGTTACAACATCACTAACTGCTAGTCTGTTGGCGAATGAGTTCATTAGTAAACATGGAACACCTAAGCATATTATCACTGTTAGAGGAATTCATTTCGCAAGTAAATTGTTTTCTGAGTTAACTTGTAATTTTACTATCCAACATAAATTTACCACACTATTCCATCCGCAAAACAATGCTACTGAGAGAGTATATAAGACTTTGAAATATATTCTTCTCGCATGAGGATATCACAATTCTTTGGTGAAACATCTTAGCCTGATAGCATTTGCTTTACGTAGTGTTCCTAATGGAAGTATGGAAGAAACACTTGCCTTTCTAATGTATGTCAGAGATATTTTGTTTCCCATAGATATTCTAATATAACCTAAAATATTAGTATGAAATAAATCTTACAACAATATAAGGATTCTTAGTAGAATGGTTTAAAACATCTTGCACATACCTTAGCAATCCATTGAATAAGGCACTTGCTAAACAAAAATGAAGTTATAACAATATACACAGAGATGTTGCTTTTCAAGTTAAGAATTTGGTGGAAATTAAAATCCATCTTTGATCAAGGGAACGCAACAGTTTCATTAGTAAATCAGCCTCCGTGTATATTGATCCATGTAGTATAGTGCAAAGATTATCAGAAATTAATTACTGCCCGAAACAGATTCCTAACAATAGTAATTTAGGCGTATCCCATATAAGTATAGCTTTTTAAGGATAAGCTACTGTTATCTAGTTTCAAAAATGAACAGTTATATTCAACTGAGACCCAGATCAGGAATTCTGCGAAATTTGCCGTTGACTTATTCCACCATCTGCTTGACCAACTATCTTTTCTCTAATAAAATCTGACAATTCGAGAGAACCTTGAGTTC
>NW_013666082.1:410289-416963 GCF_000517525.1 Limulus polyphemus
CTAAAAAAAAACTATCACAGAACTTTGAACGGAAACTTAAAGGATATTTAGTTTGTATGTCTATATCTCTTTTTTTGTGTGTGGTGAAAACTAAATATATCAAAGTCAAGTTTTGTTTTGTTACAATGAGGTTTCATATTGCTAACAGGATAGCAGTGTATTTTTTTTTTGTTGAAAATTTGTATTTATAAACGAAGTTTTTCTACATACTTGTTTTTGCACCCTCTTTTTCACCAGAAGAAAAATCCTTATTGTAGTAAACTATGTTAAAATATGGATGGTCAAGTGAAACATAGACTAGGTTGATTATAGCTTAATTATGTTCTGACATTCGAATGAATTAATAATTACTTCATTTTTTCTTTCCACCCTGTTAACTAGTATTTTACTGTCGTATCTTCACGGATGATATGAGAGCAGTATCTTTTTTTTATTGCATTTTATATAGAAACTATACTTCATCGTACTTGGCTGGCAAAGTATATGCTTGCACATAGCTTTTTACTTGAAATTACCTGGAAAATAATGTTGGCTCAGTGGTCTTTATCAAATTCTTCATTAGAATGATATTTAAACTTCATATGCATCGATGTATTTCTTATCCTAAATTTTCAATGAACTTTAGATATCACGCTGAAAAACAATCGTGTTTTAAAGGGTTAACAATTAATACAACTGAATAAAATAGAAATTTAATTTTGAGCCCAGACTAATAGTATTAGTACTCATATTTTTTACGAGCTGTCCTTTCAATACATTAGAAATATTTAATTAAATCTCATTTTTCAAATATGTCTCAATATATATCAAATATATCAAATATTTTTTGATATTGTTTAATAAATTGAAGTGACGACACGATGAAAACAGGTAGAAATAAAATCATAAAGATAAATCTTCTGATATAACATCAGCTATAGTTGCAAGTGATTAAAATGTTTTTGTATGAGTGATATGATTGATTCTGTATTTTTCGTCCTTAATCTTAAGAAACAAAAATAACACTTTAATTGGCCAACCTGCAAAACTTTCTAATTCTGTTTACCATTAATACAGCTTCAAAAACTCCATGGGTTTTAATTGCATTAGTGTCTTTACTAGAACGAATCTCCGAAAAAAACAACAACACAAACTTATTCGCCTTGTATCATCTGAAATTCGGAAGCTACGCCTAATCTCTAGCAACATTTCGAAAACATATAATGATAGCAGGACACTCCCAGTCCCTTCATTTTGGCTACGTTTTCTCGTCCCAAGTTGAACATGCTGCAACACCTATTAAATTTTAATTTTTACAGTTACACCCATAGGGCTTCAATTCAGCTAAAACATATGGGTTTGTGGAATCGCCTACGTGTTGAGATGTTATCGTTTATACAATGTTTCAAACCTTGTCATATTCTGTGTGGAAAGCACACGGAAGTCATTAATTAAGAAACATTTTTTTGGCAATAATGCAGTTAGAAATATATGGACAGTAAATGTTCATCACTTGGATCTTCTGTTTTGAGTGCCCCCCCCCCCCAGTGGCACAGCGGTATGCCTGCGGACTTACAACGCTAGAATCCGGGTTTTGATACCCGTGGTGGGCAGAGCATAGATAGCCCATTGTTTAGCTTTGTGCTTAATTACAAACAAACAAACTGTTTTGAGTGCTTTGGTTATTGAAATGAAATCATTTTGTACAACTACAACCTTGAGTGTTTACTAAACACATTTGATTCATAAATTATGTTGGATAAAACATATGTTTTAATTCAATTAATTTCAATTATGGAAAATATAGATGAACTTATATCAGTTTTTATAAGTTCTTTTTAAGAAAACAATTCTTAAGTCGAAACTACTCCTCTCACATACAGTTTAACTGTTAACAACATCAACTATTTTGTTAGTTTTAAGTTACCTTCCTATGCGCTAAAATGGTTTACATTTTCAGGTGTTTTAAATTGGATAAAAGTGAGAACAGATAACTGTATTTCCAAAATATATATACCTTATGGTCTAATATTGCATCTGTATAGAACATATTACTAATTCAAATTAATAAAAATAAAAAGTTAAAAAAGGATGTTGTTATTAATAGAGCAAGCAAATTGAAGTCAAGGCTTCGTTTCTTCCAAAGTTTGAACAGATATAATTATCTCAGTTTAATGTTGATAAAAATCATTCCAGAAACAAAAGTTTATAGTTTTGTATAATCGAAATTGAATAATAAAAGCTAAGTCGTATGACTACTGTTCAATATTTTGCTAAAATATGAACAATAGGTCGAATGTATATTTATAACATTTAGTTGGTTGTTCGACATTTCCACTGTGATTTCTGTTTAGCTGAAGCTAACGTACAGTGTATACGTTTTTTTTTCGAGCTTCTGTTTCGAATTTTCGCTGCAACTTCTTTGTTTATCTTAACGTACTCAAAACTACGTGTTGTGGTCTTTTTTAGGTATTGCGTTATGACGTTTTGTGAAAACATTTGTACGTGATGGTGAAAATGGATATCATATTAGGATTCAGTATACAGGAATTACTGTAGAACATGAAAAAATTTCAAGACAATAATTCCATAGCAGGCCAGTGTGATCTTTGATTTTTCTTCACATTCATTCAGAATCACTAGCATTATGAGTGATTATTTTTACCAACTTAGCCGTTGTCTCACTTCTAAGCTGGTCTTTCAAGACTACTTAGTTATCAGGGGACGTAACTCGAGTATTCGGTCTTATAGATTAATTAAGCATAATTAATGTTTCACATATTGTCGAAAAAACTGGAATTAAAACGTTAAGCAAGCTGAGGTTCCACGAATGGAAATTGTAGAAGCTATGTTAATTTTGTGACAAACGAATGAAGATATGTTAATTTTGCAAATTTTCATAAATTGGGTAGAGAATACTTTAGTAGATGCATACTGACACCGTTAGTCTATTTCAGATAAACACGAGAAATTAAATATGACTAAAAGACATAGATTTCACACACACAAAAAATAGTTCAGGAAGAACGAGGATACATATTCGTTTGACATCATTGTTCTTCCCTTTTCTTCAGTTTGTTTGTATTTTTGTTAACAAACATAATAATAATAAAAAATGTTCATTGTGGTAAACAAAATAATAATAAGTAAGAGTTCTTTTTTATTCCCGATTTGTAAAAAATCTTTACGTGATAGAAAAAGTAATGTTATTTTCGAAATTTGCGTAGCTGAATTATGGAATATCCGTTATTAAAACCAAAACAATTTTTATGAAGTTTAAATTCGCAGGCCTGTGTTATATGAAAATTAGAACTATAGAAGTAGCAGAAAATGTTGGGAAATTTAACATAGGTTCATAGGACCATAGTTATAAGTCTGTAAATAAGACATGAAAAAAATGGAAAATGGCACGAATTTATTAGTGAAAGCAGGATTGAAAATGTCAAAGTAACAACTAAGTTTAAAAGGGTTTGGTATCATTAGGGATGAAACGAAAAAGTAAATTACGGACAAATTAATTAATATAGACCACAAATTAATGCTTACGATATTAAGTAACATGCTGTTACTCATTATGCTTTTTATTTATTTTCATATTTCAATTTTTCTAATTTAAAATTATATATACTCGAACACAAATGCGTTGTTTAACGTATAAACAAAATAATTAAAAAATAAAACTGCTATCAAAGGAAAAAAAAAGAGTCTTTTAACCAAAGAAACACGACATGTGAATATTAGAACACAAGATATTCATGAAAATTGTGAAGAAAAAGTACAGACGAGGGATGGAATTCGCAAAATCGGTATGACACAGTGACATGTAGTGAATCGAACCATAGTTTGTCTTCAGCTCTATTTCGGTTTTGTTTAAGCACAAAGCTACATAATGGGCTATCTGCATTGTGCCTACCTTTATTTTTTAGCGTCTTTATGGAAAATGTTTGGTAATGGAATAGTGAAATAGTTTTTAAATCCATATAATAGTGAAAGTGCCTAACGTGTTGTTAACAGTTACGTCAAATGTGCATATATTTATTTAAAATCAACGTTTTTTTTTCTGAATATGAGTTTAAATATTATGATCAACATATAATATGAAACTAATTAAGTTTTCCCATGTTGCAACTGAATATGACTTTTAAATTACCATACTACCGTCAACAGAACAATTAAATGATTAAAACTTGGATATTTCTCTATGTGCCCCCCAGTAGCACAGCGGTATGTCTGCGGACTTACAACGCTAGAAACCGGGTTTCGATACTCGTGGTGGGCAGAGCACAGATAGCTCTTGAGTAGCTTTGTGCATAATCAAGAACGAATTTCTCTATATAATTCATAAATTTGATTTTGAAAAAAAAAGAAAAAAGTTGTGAAAAGTTTGTTATGTTAAACAGCATGCCGCTTTGCTGAATAAGTAGTTTCTGGAGAAAAGGCAAATAATTCTTGAAATCGAAATTATCAAACAATTAGCCTAAACTTCCGAAATTTGTGGCACTTGTTGAAATGCAAAGTTATGAAAGAATAGTCAGTTAACCTATGGTCCCTTTGAGAGCACAAATGAAATGAAATGTCAGTTGATAGTCTCAAACAAATATATATATAACATTGTTGTCTGATTGGGCTCTTCGAATAACTAAAGCTAAAAGAGGGCTTAGTAAATATTGACTGTTTGATTTATATTTGAATATCAATGACTAATATTGTACTATTGTGTATAAGTACGGTGGATTAGTATCACTTCCTCCACGGTTGATGGTGCTCAGTCAAATGATCACGATAGTGCCAGATTCCGTAATCTCAATTTTAACAAACTTTTTACGAATAACAACAGTCTGGTTAATCTTAGACAACACATCTTGTTCATGTGTGTCAGCTTCCAAGATGACTTTAAGTAAAACAAATGTACAAAAGTCTGTGTGTATGCATTTAAGTGGTTAGACAAGTATATTGTATACATAGTGATAGCATGGACGTCTACTTTAATTCTCTATGGTTTGTTGAAACACTGTTGGACATGGGATTTGACGCTTTATCTTAAGTGCGGTCTTGACTATACACTGTGGCGACTTAATTTTGAATAACTCGTATCAATATGTTATTTTGGTAATAATTAAATTGATCTCTGCTCTTCTATGCAAGTTGTGAAGTTTACATTTCCCTCACATAAGAAATCTGCGGAAACCACAGAAAAACTTTCTTTAGTTCGTCTGCACTACGTTGAAAAGTCATTCTCATCCAGTCGCCCAAATGTTTTGGCAGTTGTTCAAGTATACCTAGACCGCACTCAATTCTGTAACATTTATATCTTTCTAGTGCAGGCAGGCCATTTTTTTTACAATTTTCTGCAGTTTATCTTATTTTCACCAACGTGTCTGGTGTAGTCATGGTCATGGCTTGTACGTATTGTACGATATTTGTGAATTATCATGTGTACTATTGATAGGAATGTCTGCAATCACTTGCTGGATGAGGATGATTTTCGAACTTTGGTAATAGTAACATAAGTCTTGCGTATGTGATATGATGTTCGAATGTAATGACCTTCCTTTGCCAATGCTATTAAATGTATTATAGACAAATGGTATTGAAAATTGTTATGCTCAGGTTTTAATGTTTCGCTTTACTGTCAATGGTTAAGAATTCTATGTGAACCAAACATTTCAGTGCTAAAAGGTCTCTCCTGGCTCCAAAGCTGTCAGCTGTGGCGGCTCACAACAACATTACTTATGCAGATCGTCCTTATAAAGTGTTTCAATCCTCAGTATATTTTGGTGGTTATTCCTCTGAAACTCAAATTCAGAGTCAAGTCTTTTAGAGCACAAATAGCTCATGTTTGTTTCGTCGTTTTATAAAACGTTATCCAACTTATTCTTTTGTTACATTTTGCAAAGTTTTATAGCTTGACTATCGTTATTTGAAAATATTATGCTTTTTACCTGCACATTTTATATGCAGACCACGTTCTTACAACCGGCTTAATACGGTTCTACATATCCCGTACTTCTTCATTTTATTCTGCAGAAGTTTTGAATCGATTTAACGTTGAAATTCTCTGATAGTCAATGTATGGAAGTTTATTTTGAACGTCGCTTCCTTTTATTAGACTTTAAACCCTCAGTTGCATCAAAATGCTTTTATGTTATTTGAGCCGCACCCTTTGAAATTCTACATTCTTTATTCCTATATCCTCGACATTTCTCTTCATTATATAGAGAAAAGATCTGGGCTCGATTCGATTGCTGAGTTCTAAATAATATTTCTTATTTTTGTTTGAGCTATGTTGAAACTTATATATCTTTAAATAATGTTGGCACTTTACATCATTCACTGTTAATTTAACTGAAAGAAAATTTCGAACACAAAAATATGCACACACAATTTACTGTTTTTCAGAAATTGGAATAAAATAATAACGCCTTCATTCTACATATTCTTTGCATACCTAGAACATTTAACTATACAGATGGCAAATAACGATTATTAAATTCTAATAGGTCACATCTCACAACAGATTGGAAAACACATCTAATTTATGTTTGAGGAAAAGCTCTGTACAGAATTAAAACTATCGTTGTTATTCAACATACAGTAACATTCGGTTTCTTAAACTAACCAAACTTTTAGGAAAATAGATTGAACAGATTATTCAACATTTCACATGATTATGGTATTTTGGCACTTGTGTATAA
>NW_013666082.1:416973-420967 GCF_000517525.1 Limulus polyphemus
TGGTACACAGTTAAAAACATTTTATTTAGGCCTATCTATGGCCTTCAAAAAGTTGACGACTCTACATGTTTTGACGTTACAACTAACTCCTGAGGATGACGTTGTCATTGGCTTTTTTGTTTGTTTTGAGCGAAAAGCAGTACAGTGGGCTATCTTTGCTGTACCCACCGCATGAATCGAATACGGAATTTCAATAACTTTAATTCTAAGCCCAGAAGCATTACGCTGTGTCATTGTGAAGCTTTGACGTATTAATTGCTATTATTTCAGACTGTTTGATTAAAACATTAGGTTGTCTGCGATTTATTTTATTTTGTATTTAAATAATTCTTCAGACGTTTGTCAAATGAACTTTATCGTATTTGGATAGTTATGTTAATTTAAATTACAACATTTGTTTTAACATTATTAGAATGTTTATTTTAACATACCAAGGACACTGCTGAAATCAAGAAAACAATGGAAAAATCTTAGTTGTATAAAACATATCAACTTCATTTTCAACGACTACAATATATATAAACATGGTATTTGATGCTAAGAAATCTTTTTTTTTTTTGCTAATTTTTTCAAAGTTTGTAAAAATAAATCAAAATTAACTTCTTTCTTCCACAGAATAAAACAGTTATTCCTATCTTACTCGAGTTATTGTATCGCCTTTTTGGTTCATATTATTTTAGTTTTCGCTCGCTTCAACTGTTTAGTGGGTGTATTTAAAACTTTTTTTATTTTTTGTATTATTGATCGTTTCTTTTTTATCATTTTCTGAAAAAGTATGCAGCAAAAATAATTATAATTGATATTTTACTTTGATTTTCATTTCTTTTTAAATTTATTATTATAATTATTAATTATTTTATATTTCTTTAACTACAGATATAACATATCTAATATTAAATTTATATGCAGTTTTTCAGGGTGACAAACACTTGTTTAGATGAAGAGGCATTTTATAGATATCTAAACCAGTATTTGAAAAAAAAACAGTGTGTTTTCGTTGATATTTGGTGAACTGACTGTCACCAAACCTGGCAGATACAATTAAGATCCCTGGATAGACATAAAGCAGTCGTCATTTGGATCTTACCTCCCTTTATCAAACTCCGGGAACTCCCACACATTATCTGTGCGTTGCCTAGATACGTGAGCTGAAATATATATATAGGAAGAGCTACTACCAATATCATTATGAAGTCGAGGAATCATGATTCATATTCCGCTGTCGCAAAAAACGCGTTCCGCATTTCGGAGAATGTGTGTGTGTGAGATAAGAGTGACAGTCAATTCCAACTCTTCGTTTCAGGTACGAGTAGCCCAAGAGTTGGTAATACGTGCTGCTCACTAGTCCATCAGTTCAAAATTAGGGATGGCTGAGATCAGACGGCTCTTGTGTAGATTCACGGGAAATTCCGAAACAAACGATATCCGAGAAGGCAACGTTTAACATTATGTAACTGATAGCGTACCAAACATTGATATAATTATATATATATATATATCTAATTTCAAGAAAAAAATAATTTTGACTTTTTTAGAGCTCATCCAGTCACAATTTAGATCCATCTAGCTTAGATTCTATAGCCCCCTAGTAGCATAACGGTAATTTCGTTACTATTGATGGGAAAGTGTATTGTTTTGCGCTTTCCAACAAACGAACAAATAGATACAAATGTAGTGTTCAATATAATGTAGCAGAAAATCCTAATCGTCCAATTCTTCTACAAAATAACATACATTAATGTACATTTCTTGATAAAAGTAAGAATATCTGCCTTACAATTTAAATAAAATTGGCTAAACCTATAACGTTCGCTTAGCTTTCCTGTTGTTACTGTACTTGTATATGAATTTTAAAGTGAAGTTATGAATTATTTAAACAAATCCCCATTAATATCTTCAATTTCTGAATTACTTGTAAAGACAAATTGTCAAACTAAAGAAACAAATTTTCCTAAGCCTAGTATATGAATGTAAGTTATTAATCAAGTTTCTAGGGGAATTCATTCCATGATTTCATAACCATCAATTCTGTTTCTTATTTTAAAGTATTTCGTATTGTTATTAACTTATTTAGATTTTACTCTAAGAAATGTTTGCACTAACTGACGGTTACCTTTATTTCAATGTGCCGTTAAATGATTTATTTTCGATTCAAATTCAAACAAATTTACGTAAAGATAAGCATAAACACAAAATATATTTCATTGTTTTACTTGTTTCGCCAAAAAAAATGATTTGACTAGATTAATTGCAAATATCAGGAGAAAGTTCACACCGAATCCAGAGTGATTAAGTGGTGACCTCGTCTCAGTCTTTAAATCCATTCATCACAGATGCAAAAAGTGAACGGGATGTTCAAACATTTAACAGGATATAGAAACCTTCCCATGATTTAGGAATATGATGATTTACGATGATAATATACAAACAATTGTCTACTTACTATGTTAATTCTTTTATAAAGATTTTAGATTAACAAGTGGTGTTGAAATGATACAAGCCAACTTCGGTGTGCCATGAATAGATTTTTAATCTGGAAAAGCTAACGATATCTTTTCAATGACCTCTCCTCCCATTTTAGGCTTAACAGATCAAATGTATTTGTGTTTCCATTATAGTAGTCCAACACTGATAGAAAAAATGAAAGTCTTCTGGTCATGAAATTATTAGTTTACATACCTTTCCTAAGTAATATCAAACCTATAAGATTACTTTAAGGTACTTTGATGTGTTTGATAACTCCCAGTTCGTTAATCATTATAAACAAATATTTTTTTTTGCATAACAGAAAAAATAACGACTAAATATTTCACATGAAACTTAAATGTCATACAGTTAGCAGTGTCATATTTAATGTTGTTGTTTTTTAATTGGAATAACGACACATAAGAAAAATGTTTGACTACTAAATGATATTTAAGTATGCTCAGTGTGATTTTTAGTCTTATATAACTTTTAGCTATTTATTTTATAGTGTCTATACTGAACATGGAATAAAAAAGTCAACACGGAAAAGTTAGAGAAATATACAAATATTTTAAATGTTGACCTGGCTTACTGAAAAAATATCCTAGCATGTGATAATTTGGAATTAATTAATTACTCTTCATTCATTTTTTCTCCAAAATAACAGGGGCTAAAACAAAATACAAAATCTGATTTCTTTAAAGTTTAAATATGTGAAAGAAAATGCTAACGGTTATTATCCTGAAGGAAAATTTAAATGGATTAAAAAAAAGCAATATATATCCTGTTTAAACTCTAACATCACATCGTAATCATACATTTTACATTAGTTTAGTATTTCAATTATAATACAGCACTTTGTACGACTATCTGTTTCTATTCATAATGTTAACGTTATAAGACGCGGCATAGCGGCTCACAGAATGGCTCCGAGTTTTAGTTTTTCGTTTTTTTTGGTTTTTTTTTTCAAGTACAAACTTTAAGCTCGTAGCTCCATTATCTCTGGACCGATTTGAGATATAATTACAGTTTTGGACTCAGGAGATCAAACCATTTCCATTCATATATTTGACCACGCCCATGGTCTCATGGATTAATTTACTCTAATCCTACCTAAAAGAATTTCAATTTAAGGGTAGGCTGGTAGAGATCCTGGTGAGTAATAAAATCGAACTGGGTATGCGCGCTTCCCACGCTTGGTATTGCTGGAGCACAAAAATTTTGCTAATGAAAATAAAAATAAAAGTCTCATATATTAATTTACTCTAATCTTGCCTAAAATAATTTCAAGTCCCGCAGCTATTGAGGATTCCATCTTGCTACTGAATATGTAATATTCATGCTTTGAGACTACTTGAATGGGTAATGTCATCATCATGACAAAACCTTGTCGAAACGATGTACATTTGCTGTTATGTTAATCTTATATTAAAGTTTTCTTCATTACCCATTCAAGGCGTCTCCAAGCATTATTCGCCCCCAGTGGCACAGCGGTATGTCTGTGGACTTACAACGCTAGAAACCGGGT
>NW_013666082.1:420977-422800 GCF_000517525.1 Limulus polyphemus
TGTAGGTTTGTACTTAACTACAAACAAACAATCCAAGCATTATTAGTCTTAAAGTGGGTTCCTCGTCATCGAAAATGAGTATATACTGAAAAATATATTTGATGGAAAGTTTTCTATGTCATGTTTTGCAGTTAGACACTAGAGCGAATCGAATTACAACCACTTCTAACCCAGTGTTCAATGAGGGTATTGCATGATGTTCTGGCTATTTGTAGCATGTAGGGCTTTTGTAAACTCAGCATAACATAATTATACAGATGAGAAGAGAACACGAGTTTTAATATAGATCCAAATTGAACACCAGAATCTCAAACTAATGCAACTTTTCTATCTTTCAGCGAGCATTGCAATAATTTTTCATACCTGTGATTACAGATCACAATAGTCTATAATTAACAGTGGGACAGTTAATGTTGTATCAACTTTTACAGGAGGCTAGTGAGTTTTATAGAAACTGCAATGTAATCTTACTACAGATTGAAATTTCATTGATATGAAATTATATGTTTAAAAAAAATTGTTATTTTTCGATAGTATAAAATGTATTTTTGAAATAAATCTGACATCCTGAATATATTCATGATGAGTGACAAATTAGTAACGTTCATTTACATTTAATATCAATTACTATTTAAATAGGTTGACAAAATAAATCGTAAATTTAGTAATATGATATTAAAGAAACTTAAATTGGACATTCGTACAGTTCGTTTGATATGGATTTCGCGCAAAGCACCACGAGTCCTATCTGCGCTAGTCGTCCCTAATTTAGCAGTGTGAGACTAGAGGGAAGGCAGCTAGTCATCATCACCCACCGCCATCTCTTTTAATATGTCCACCACACACACACACACATACATGTATATATATATATATTAGATTACAACTTAAAATAATATTATAAAATATTTTAATACTAATTAGTAACCATATAATTACATTTGACTTAAGCAAAGATCAGTCAGTAACACAACGTTGAAGTGAAAATAACAACACACCAGTGTTTTATTTGGCGCCAATTTTACGTAAAGTGATGAATTTAGACACTCAATAAAATGTTGCAGAATACGTGATTATAAATTGCTTTAATAATCTATAGAAGTATAATAGTACTGCCTGTTGTATGTCTATGTAACTACTTCGCAGGGTGTGGATGGATCTTCACCAAAATTAGTACGGAGGTTCATTGGGTCTATGGGGTGATACATTCAACCCTGCAAATTCACATTTTGTGTTTTGCAGTTTTTAAGGGTGTTTTTCGTTTTGTACAATTACGCCCCCTAGTGGTACAGCGGTATGTCTGCGGACTTACAACGCTAAATTCCGGATTTCGATACCCGTGGTGGACAGAGCACAGATGGCCCAATGTGTAGCTGTGTAGCTTAACTTCAAAACAAGAAACTTTTTACAATTACATATAAGGGAAGCAACTTCTCATGTCACAAGATAACCTTTCATTATTCATTAATTTACATATCTTCCGTCAGGCGGACGGGTACTCCAGCAAGTATAAAATTAATTTATCATACTTCAGATCCAAGAGTTAAACTTTTATTTAAGGACTTGTAGTGGTTTCTTATAATTTTGACTTACAAAGATTTGTTGAAGCGCTAGTTTTAATCATGTAACGAAGGTGTTATTATATATTTATTTTAATATCGACGTTTGTTTAGATTAAATTTATATTCAAAAACATACATAACTTATACTGTTAAATATGTATTGCGAAACTCCAGCCTATTCTCTGAAGTTGTAGAGTATTCTCGAGAGTAAGAATCAACAATATATGTAGGTACGTAAACGCTTAAATGTAGCTTCATATT
>NW_013666082.1:423131-435255 GCF_000517525.1 Limulus polyphemus
CAGATATTTGACCAGTAGCATTTACAAAGTTCGAACATTACAACTCATTTAACTTTATTGGATTCTCATCGGACATTAATATTTTTACGAAAACATTATACAAATTCATCGTGGAAAACTTGGGGTATGTGGCTGGTAAATCACGAAGGACAAAGCTAGCTAGCTCCCTGTTAAGTGAATTATACCCACGTCAACTCCTAATCAACTTGCTCGAAGAAGTTTCAGACTAGAAAGAATATTTTATATTGCTTGTATGTTTGTGAAACTTTCGTTTATAAATCATTGTTTGTAATAACTATTTGCAATAAGTGTTATTGTAAATTGTATTGTTCTATGTATATTAAAACGTATTTGTTTTAAAAAAGAAAACTGCGTGTATAAATATTGTTGGCAGATATCATAAACTGACTATATATCGGCTTTTATTTAACTAATAAATCCAAAGTACAATTTAGCTACTAAATTTAAGTGGCCCGGCATGGACAAGTGGTTAGGGCGCTCGACTCTCAATCGGGTCGAATCCGCGTCACACTAAACTTGTTCGCACTTTTAACCGTATGGGTGTTATAATGTGGTAAGAGAGCCCTCGTAATCCGTAACAGACAAACAAACTAAATTTCAAACTATTTGAAATTCTAAAACGTAACAACCGTACACCATTATTATCTCATTAACTCATTTATCAACAGCAAAAACAACAGATCGCTATCAACTGGACGGTTTTTTTTCTCATCTAAATGAATGAACTAAATTTGAGAAAGTTTTTGTTAATTATATTTATTATACGTTTTGCTTGTAAATGATTTTATTGATACATTCAATTGAATTAGTTTAAAGAAGATATATACTTGTATCTCTTTCTTTGTTATTTGTTGTGGAATATATATAGAAGAAGAATATATAGATGTGTTGTTAAACACTAGAGAACCATATACTATATAGACGTATTGCTAAATACTGGAGAACCATATACGAGTAGGTGTTCAGAAAGTCATATAGGTGTTCAGAAATTTTGCTTTAAATTTGTTTGCTTAAAGTTAAGCACAAAGCAACACAATGGGATCTCTGTGCTCTGCCCACCACGGGTATCGAAACCCGGATTCTACTGTTGTAGGTCCGCAGGCATACCGCTGTGCCACTTGGGGGGCTTTGCTTTAAATACTATCAAACTATGTAATCCTTCAAATTGAACACCATCCATAACGAAGTTTTTTTATTAGCTAGAAAGCATAATATTTGATATTCGCACATTAAAATTATTAATCATGTGTGTTATTGCTGAAATATTAAATTATTCATGGATTCGAGTTTGAAATGATTCGGTTTCGAGTTTACCGTACTTTAAGATAATTTTAGAATGTATAATTGTGGTAGTCACGGCTATTATAACTGATAGCATTCCTATAATTCTAGTTTATATAATATGAAGAATGTCAGTAATATTTTTAGAGTTTAATCGTCCGTAACAGTAAACGCTCGTCTACTGTAAATTTTAAGATTTCTTCAAAAGTCAACTAACCATGAATTACTTTTGTGTTCGTATGGTGTTTTTAGTCGGGGCATAGCGACTCATAGAATGGTTCCGAGTATTTTGATAACAAAGTTTTAGTTCATAGCTATGCCATCTCTTGACCAATTTGAGATCTAATGACAGTTTTAGACTCAGGAGGTCAAACATGTATTTGATCACGCCCAAAATCTTACAGATTAATTTTCTCTAACCATGCCTAAAAGAATTTCAATTTGATGGTAGGCTGGTAGAGATTCTGATGAGTGATAAAATTGAATCGGGTATACGCGCGTCCCACGCTTGGTGTTGCTGGAGCACAAACTTATAGGTAATAAAAAGGAAAACTAAGGTCTCATAGATTAATTTACTCTACTCCTGCCTAAAAGAATTTTAAGTGCCACGGAGAATTCCCTCTTGTTTGACTTTTAAGTTAGTGAAAGGTGACGTTCCCACGTTATTATCCCAAACTTTCCATAATAATAATGAATGGTCATCCTTCAATCTTGTATGTGGTTGGTTGAATTCAGAAAATAATTATTTATTTGTCCTCTGACCAGTGCGTATGTGCGTGTTTGGATCTTTAGTCGACATACAACTTATTTTTAACAGAAAACTCTCCCGAACTCGTCTTCGTGTAGTAAAACATGGCTCATTTACTGTAGTTTTTCTGTAGTTCCATAAAGTTAATCGGTACAAAACAATGATTTGAATAAACAGCGTTATTTCAAGATCAACTGGTGACAATTGAACCAGCGGTTCCTCATTTATAACTGAGACGATTCGTTCTTCAAACTTCGGTGGCTCACTGCCACCTATATCTTAGTGAGTGTTACGTTGTGACATATGCCACGTACCTCCAGGTAAATCTTTGTTGAAGAATATCACATTGTCAAATGAAGATAGTCAACATGAAATAGATTGTGACATATCCGAATGTATTTATCTGTTTATCTTGATATTGTAAGATTCTGTACTAAGAAATATCTTATTTTCAATACTTTGTAATTAAGTGTGTACATCTTTCTCAATTAAACTGTAAATTATAACATTCTAATTAATACTGCTGTTAATTTTCAGTAAGTTAAATATCGTATTTTAACTAAAAATCCATGAAAACCTCTTTTGACGTCAAAATATTCACATTCGGTGTAGAGTTTTTCACTTTAAAAGGAAACGCATTCAACGATATAAATGTTATTCAGTCTTATTCACAACACTGTTACTAATATTTCATTGAGTTAGCTCCATAAGGCGAAGTTTTTGTCCCATTATGTACGAAGATAAGAAAATCCCGTTGCGTTAAATCCTTAAGTTACGTAAGAGAAACTTGCAATACATACATATTAATTAGCTCGTTGTAGTATATATATATTAGTATCTTCTTTATCTATTTTTAATAGACTTAGTTATATGTGTCATACATATATCGAATATCCTCTTCAATGAATATAAATATATTAAGTATTTCCTTCAGATAATTTTAATACTTCTATAATGAGTGTTTCTAATTCAAAAATACGTGTATTAATCGTCTATTTTCTTTACTTGCAACACACATAGATTGCTTACCTACTTGTTGTTTGCCTTTTGAGGTTTTCAGTTGTGTGCCAAGTAATTGCTAAATATTGAAAAAATAAATTTGTTTCGCAATACAGCTTCTATTGGCTAATTTCATTTTAGATAAGGTTTAAAACGGCTCCATTTCATCTTCAAGTCTGAAGCATTTTCCCCACAGAGAAAAAATCTTACAACAGAAGCCAGGTTACAGTAACAACGTTTGTTTTTGTATTTATATTTATAAACAAAGGAATACGTTGTCGTTTTAAGAACGCTTAAAGCGAAAGAAGCAGTTTACAGGAATGAAAGAAGCAAAAAATTTAGTTCGATCTAAACGTTGAAACAAAAAGTAGAGGGTCGTTCTACAAAAATAGGTACTAATTTAACGTATATTTAGAGTAAGGAATTGTACTTCAATATATTTTCATAGTTTCAGTGTATTCAACCTCAGGTTATTCACATTTATTTTGATACATTCAACTCTATGTCAGTGTATTCAACCTCAGGTTATTCACATTTATTTTGATATATTCAACTCTATGTCAGTGTATTCGCCAGCATCACACTATACACTCAAGGTATTTATCTGCGCCTCGGTGTTTTCATAGCATATTTTTGTACTCAAGAATTCGGTGTATTTATGTTTGTTTGTTTTAAGTTCGCCCAAAGCTACACTATCTGCACTAACCGTCCCTAATTTAGTAGTAAAAGAGTAGAAGGAAGACAGCTAGCTAGTCATCACCACCCACATTGATCGTCACATCATAACACCACCACGGTTGAAAGGGTGAGCATGTTTGGTGGGAAGCGGATTCGAACCCGCGACCCTCCGATTGCGAGTCAAACGCCCCAATCATCTGGCCATGTCGAGCCCGTATAACTATGTACATACCACTTTAGTGTATTTTATTGTATTCATATGCGCTACAGTGTATTCAAGAGTATTGTATGTATAATCATGTGCAAGATTCTCTTTAAAAATATTATGTTATATTTTATGCATTTAAGTCTGTTTGAGTGTCTTCAATAGCATTTCACTTTATATGATTATAATTAATTTCCGATCAGAGCAGGGTAACTACTTAAAGCGAAACTAAAAATCAACCCCGTAATGAGTATAGCTAATTGTAACAAATTTTTTATTATATACTTATTTTAATATCAACGTTTGTTTGGATTAACTTTATATTTAGAAACATACATGGCTTATACTGTTAAATATGTATTGCGAAACTCCCGCCTATTCTCCAAAGTTGTAGAAGATTCTCGAGAGTAAGAATCAACAATATATGTGTGTATGTAAACGTTTGTTTTAGCGCCAGTATTGTTACGTAAAACTAAAATTTCTAGAAAACCTCCACACGACTATAAATATAACCAACGTGACGCGCCAAAAAGTGAGTATCTATTATTAATTTGCTATAGTCAGTGTGCTACAAACTTTGGGAGTTATAACTGTGATTGTTATAACGCTTATCTATCGGAAAACTTCAGATATTTGACCAGGAGCATTTACAACTTTCGAACATTACAAATCATTTAACTTCAGTGGATTTTCATGGGACATTAGTATTTTTATGAAAACATAACGTTACCGTGGAAAACCCGGTGTGTGTGGCTAATAAATAACAAAGGACAAGGCTAGCTAGCTTCCCGTTAAGTGAATTATAACTTCGTCAACTCGTAATTAACTCGCTCGTCTTGAACCCCCAATAAGATAACGAAAAAGTTCCAGATTAAAAGGAAGATTTTGTATGCTTGTAAGTTTGTGAAACTTTTGTTTATAAATCATTGTTTGTAATAACTATTTGTAATAACTGTTATTGTAAATTGTATTGTTGTGTGTATATTAAAACGTATTTGTGTTAAAAAAGAAAACTGTGAATCAATCTTGTTGGCAAATATCATAAACTGACTATATATCGGCTTTTACTTCACTACTCAATCCAAAGTACAATTTAACTACTAAATTTAAATTATCAGTTAACTCGGTTTCGGACCATTTGAAATTCTATTACGTAACATAATTAAGTGTACTTTTCTTAATTATAAATATTAGAATGCATTTTTTCATCAGTACCTTCGTTATTAACGATATTTTTCAGCGTTAGTTTTTTATTAATTGCATCGCAGTGTTTTGAAGTATTTCTGAGTACTCCAATACATATCAAATATTTGATAGAAAAATATATTTGCATTACATATGTGAATTACTCTTTATTCAACAACCACAAGTTCGTAGATAGAACATTTGAAATACTTTGAACTATTTGCAGCTACTATGGACAAAAATGGGTTTAGTGAAAACCATCACGAAAACTGAATGTTTTTAATTGCTGTTATAAAAAGTTTAGAAAGACATTCGTTATTAGTTTATGGACAGTTAAACAACCACATCCTGGATAAAACTGCTTACCATAATTGTTTTTAACTACTGGTTAATATTACTTTAAAGAGGGAAATCGCGAAGGTTATCGTCCATCTATACCAATTTATGTTCATTGGTACGCTCAACTTCGTGATAACAACCTTCAATGTTACCACAGTTTCTTGTTTCTTAAGGTATTCCGCCACCACCTGCAATGCCAGTTGTATAACATACACGCACAACACGTACATATGCTGATTTAATCGCCTATAAACAATTAATGTAATGAATAGTTTGCAAGCTATATATATATATACATGTGTGTGTTGGAAAGTAAGAAACATTAGTTCAAAAAGGTTTCAGAGACTTCCGTGACACTTAGCAATATCAATAACCGTGCCATTTTAGAGTGGGAAAGAAATGGTAACGACCACGATCAGTATCCATAAAAATTAATGTAACAAATAAGTTAAAGAGTTGTACTGCAGTAGGTATATCAATCATAAAAAAATTGAAATAGAAGATTCTGTATAGTTAATAAAATTGAAATAAATGTTTGCTTTTATGCTTATTACGTTACTAAAAGTATTGGGATAGATTCACAAAGGGTTATCGTATTTCGTCGCTAAGTCTCAAGTTTAATAGGAAGTATCCGCTCTTCTGGCGTTAATTAAAGCTTTTTAAAGTCATCTTCAAAAGGCATGAGACTTCGTGAACAGTTTGTTCCTCGGGCAACAATCCAAAACTCAAGATACCCATATTGCCTTTATGGCTGTGATGAGAGATTAAAATCTAGCATCATAAAGCTTTATGTGAACAGTGGAAGAGCTAGTCAACAGTCATGAGTAAACGATTTAACAATAGATGTGACATTTTCTTTCATGTCGACATTAATATTTTCAACCTGAATGATGCCTTATGCAACAGGTGGGTTAAGTGAATAGGTCAGAGGTACAAAGTTTGAGTGTAGCCATTCTTAATTTAGAGGGAGAACCAGGCACTAACATTCGTTGCTATAAGAATGCCCCTAACCAAACACCTGAATTGACTGTAATGGCTATAATGTTCCCACAGGTGATTTCTTTAAGCCCGTTCCCTTGGCTGTAGTTTCGGTAGATAGCAGATAGGGACAGTAGGATTTTCTCTTTCACAGCCCAGCATGCAAGTTAATGTAATACATCTGATCGATTTATGTCAGAGTTTTGGGCTGATAAAAGTGAATTTTGGTCTTTCATTGTTCTTTAAAATCGCTGGTGAATATGGCGAGTGGCGTGGCATGATGAATTATTATGCTGAAAGATGTATTGTCTCTTTCAGTAGCTTTATATCGGTGTTGGTCTTGCAACATTTCCTAGAAAGTCACAATATGGCAAATTATTCATATAAGTCAAATCTGTCTATAGAACGGAAACAGTAACATGGCTCAGCAGGCCACATGATGGCATTTCCATTGATCTTTATTCAAATTTTGATACTCAAGATACCGTGAAACCTCATACATTCCATTTATGGCTATAATGAGAAATTGAAAACTAGCATCATAGAGCTTCTTGTGTACAATGGATTTGCTAACCAACAGTCATGAAATGTAATTAAAGTCCTGAGTGAACAATTTAACAACAGATGTGGCATTTAATTTCATATCCAATTTCAAAGTTTACACGGATCAAGGGACGAATAATTTTGTGTAAGTGGGTCAATATTCTGCACGAACACATTCGGTGGTCTTCCATTTATTCAACATATCATTCACAATGAACTGAAATGTTCGTAGGTGGGCTGAGTCGTCCCAAATATTTATACCTCTAACGCTACACAAGTAGTCATTCAAATGAAAACCTTTAGCATATGGTGACCTATTAAACTATACAAAGGTTTACTATGACATTCATATGAAAATTCATCTAGGGATGAGCTTCTTATTAGTTGTTAACAGTTTATCCATATTTGATTGGATTTTGTACGTATTCATTACAGTTCTAATTAATTAAAATCCAAGCTATTTCATGAGAATTTGAGCTGATAATAGCATCCAATATATTTTAATAGATTACTAACTCTGGAGAATTCTTTATTGTGAGCTATATTAAATACCATTTAGGGATCTTTTGTAATAATTTTGTATTTAACTGCTTAATCAACATACTACTATACTAGTAACAATTTCTATATTTTTAATAACAGATTGACATTACTAAGTTTAAACATGTTCTTTATATTACTGTATGTCTTATGTTTTTCATTGCAACCTATTAGTTTTTACTATTAATAACACTAAAAAGAGTCACTATTCCTTCCAATGTACTTAACGTTTATTTTTGTTTAGATCTGAATTTTTAACTTAAATAACCCAGATTAGATGAACGTGCTTACCTTGTTCAACCTTTTGATTCCTCCAGTTAATCTATTTTATCTTAGTATGTGCTTGTAGTTGTCTTGTTCTCTTTACCTAACACACTGATTAGGATGTTAATTTTAGGTCATTAGCGATCTACGCTTTGTTTTTGATTCAGTCCCGAAAGCTGCTTCAACCTTAATTAGACGTTAGTTTCAATCAGAGCAAGATTAATTTCTTTGGTTAAGGATGGAGGTTGGTTTTGTATAAATATAGGGTGGTCTATTTCTACTATGAGAATATTTTTGTTTTTTTGTACATCTCATAAAAGTGTAGAGGTTGGGATTTTTAAATTGTTGAAATTTAGAGTGGTTTATTTCTACTTTAAGGTTATATCTAAATACTAAGTGTAACTACCTTCCCACAACTGGCTGCAAACAGAGAAAGGCAGTAGGAGTTGAGCCGCCGTCTGTTGAAGCACTCAACTTCTAATTCTTAACTGATTTTCCTTAGTTGCTGGCTAGTTTGACATTGGTGTCTGGATGTGTCAGATAGATAGAATATTCCCAACACGTTTGGGTGTCATGGCCATAGACATTATCCGTTATGGGTTTTAACAATTATAACAAGGATCGATAATGGAAAAATTTATTTTGATTCTTAAGTCTCTTTGTAATGTTTATAATTTATATTAATTTCATTATTATTGTTTTATATTGCTGTTTAAAAAATCGCCTATTTACAATTAATGTATTTGATAACTAGAACTATTGATTTATACACACACACACATATATATATATATATATATACATATATATATACTGACCCATCTTAAACTACATTGTAAAATATCTTGCTTCGTTTTCTGGTATCAGTACATTTTACAACTACCAAAAACTCTACGAAATGTGGAATACATTGTATCAATGTAAGTGAAATAGTTGATTTCCTTTCAAGCATATCTTCATTTCAAAATGTAACTGTTAGAAGTTCTATGCTACTCTTTTATACGAAGCATGTTGAGTAGAATTATATTTCCTATGACAGTGAAAATGTTGCATAATTCATATGAACACTCCGTAAAGAGACAATTCACGAATATCTTTATTAATTAAACCCAACTTTTCTGAACCGTCTATCAAACTAAACCTTTACTTTCTGAATATGAGGATAGCATTCATTTTCCAAAAACATATGTCTAACTTCCTATGTTTTCGTTATGGGTTAATATTAATACCTTCAATTATTAGATTCATCAAGGTATAATTGAAAAAATGTGATTTAGGCACTAAATGTAAGTCCACAATTGTTAATATACACAATCAATCAAGTTTGTTTTCATGTGTATATGCTCAGAAGCACAGCGGTATGTCTATAGACTTATAACACTAAAACAGGGTTTCGATACCCGTGGTGGGCAGCGCAGAGATAGCCTACTGTGTAGCCTTGTATGTAATTTCAGATTAACAAATCATATTAGCGTTAAGTTTAGTTTATTTCCAGTGAATAATTAAAATAGTTTTATTATAGTGTGAAATTACATAGTTTGTCAGAGCTTTGTGACCTAAATAGGTTTCAAGACACTCCATATAAATATACAATATGCCATGGAGTTCCACAAAATATACTTTTCTAATATTTGATAACGGGAGAAATATGTATAATAATTCAATTCTCAGCTATTTTTAGAATTAAAAAAATAACTAATTATTTTATTACTGAAAAGCTTTGTGTTTAGTAAAAAATAGATAAAACGATGTATGTAAGAAATTCAGGCAACCAATTGGCTTTTCTTAAATCAACAATACAAAGACTTTCGCAATATGTTTTTGTTTTCAATCAGTTAGTATGTTATGCATACTGATTAATGGATTAGTCATATTGTTCAAAAGCTGATAATTACACAAAAAAGAAACATCTAATGTTTTATATTGGAATTATACAGCAATACAAATATTTAAAAATTGAAAGGTTCATTTTCGGCATGCATAGCAGTGAGAAGTTTTGAAATGCAAAAGTTAAATAAATTATTTAGGAAAATATTTTTTTCCTGCAATGGAAGTGCTGATATTTAAGGCATAGAATAAAAAGGAGTTTTAATTCATGACTTCAAAAATACACTGAGACAAGTAGGCTCAAGAAGTCTTAATATAAAACGATAAAAATCCCACAATACGAGCGCTTTTGAAAAGTGGACCTTTCTTCTTCAGGAGTTCTCAGTTTACTCCTTAAGGAGTATTAATTGACATATGATGACTTGTATGAACAACGAACAGCAACAAAGGCGTATATAAGGAACATAAAGTAATATTTAAATTTTAATGGATTCGAAGTTTTGAATTTAACGCAAACAACAGTAGGATTTGTTTTTTTTTAAACCCAAAGTATCTTATAAAAGGCATAGAGTAACAAGAAACATTCCATATTCGAAACTTACGTCATATAAAAGGCATACACACTTTAGTAATTTTTCATATCGTTTCTATTCCTGTAGTAAAGTGTTTATATTTTTCTATAATAACAAGTGTTGTGCAGGAATCAGCTTATTTCTTGAAAATGTCTAGAAAGTATTATTTCCAACTTAACCAGATAGGAATGAAATCTATGTTGAAAACTTTGAAGTAAAAAGACATGAAAAGTTGTAAGTCAAATACAAAACTATTCAGAATTTTCAATTTTATTATTTATGTGAGATGTTCAAAATAACGCAATCATCACTGTACATCGTACGAAATTAGCCATTATGCATGTGTATTACTGAAGGAGAGATTTATAATGAAAACATAATACATTTCTACGACAGTTGGGTAGCTATATCTATAAATATATCTGATTAATACATTTCTTTCTTCATATATGCCTCGAGCTATTAAGAAATTACATTTTCATTCAATAAAGGCCATATAGATGATATCTAATGTTTCCCCTTGCATTAAAACTCACTTTATTTCCCCCAGTTCCTCGTTTGGAGAAAAGACATTCCCGATGAAATAGATTGAACAAAAACAGAAATTACCGTATCATATTTCATGTTTTACTTTCACACCATCACCAACCTACAAATTATTGTTTTAGGCTGAGCTTAGCCTAGATTTTAAAAGAAATGATTCACAGTGTTAATATAAAATCAATAAAACATTTAAAAAGAAACGCAATTTGTAATAATAAACCTATGATAAGTTAAAACCTTGTAATATAATAATGTTGTTAATCGAACCGTCATTCGTTGTTTTTGTATTTTTTTTCCAGCAAATCAGGCATCAAATTATACGTCTTATGATAACAAATGTAAATAATTGCTCCTTTTCCAAATTATGTTTCTACTGGTTTCGTCATTTGCAGTCACAGAATTGAAAGGGCTTCAAATTGCTCATGTGTCATGGCTGGACCTCTAGTAAGATATTCAATTACTTCACTCCTTTGGAGAGCCATGAAAGTTAGCCAATCAGAGCACGCTGCAGCAAGTTCATTACAAGGGTCTCTAAGTGTCATGGGCACAATTTGGAACCACTCTTAAACCCATCATGCAGTTTTTCTGGACTATTGAATATTGCAGATTATCATTTAAAATTCAAGCAAGCGGTTGATCTGTATCTAAGGGTCATTGCTATGAGACTGAGATGTTTGCTAGAAGAAGACTGTACACATACGGCGTGTGTGATATAAAACCAGAGAATTGCAACAACCTCAGGACATTCCAGTGGACCAACTATATGTGGGGAAAGATTTTTATAAGTAATGGTGAAAGTATGATATGAGCAGGAAATTTCAATTGTGGACTTATGCACCTCTACCCTTTGCAAAATGATATAATTATTGACACACAATAAAGTAGCCACATCCCACGACATTTGTGCTGCCTTATGGTGACGCAATAGGCACTGACTTCAATCTAATTTATGATACCTGATGACCCACGATGTCAAACTAGTTGATACAATCGTTCAAGAAGAGAGGATTGAAGTCACATGAAGCAATCATGTATGGGATGGCTTGGGTAGTGGTATGACATCAGGAATCTTCAGACACTAAAGATGCCTTGAAACAGCTCTTTCAGGGGAGAGAAAATCGACCATATTTGAGGACATTATAAACACACTGATTTTAAGTATAATGAACCAGTGATGCACTTCCTTTATTTCTTTCATGGTATATATATTTTCATATAGAAATGAAATGTCATGAATTGTAAGGATTTAAATCAAACGTTCATTAATCATCAAAGAAGGATAATTTTCTTTTCAATTCATATGTTTTTTTGTTGTTGTTTTTTTAATTTCGCGCAAAGCTACACGAGAACTATCTGCGCTAGCCATCCCTAATTTAGTAGTGTAAGACTAGAGGAAAGGCA
>NW_013666082.1:435533-455104 GCF_000517525.1 Limulus polyphemus
GATTGACCGTCACGTTATAATACCGGGCCTTCAATTCATATGAATAATCATCAGGTGCCTAATTTGCACACAAGTTAACTGGGGGAGATTAAATCTGATTCATAACAGTAATTTTCCTTTGTCATATCTAAGATATTATAAATTTTATTTATCATTTAATTGTTTAGTGCTGTGTAGTTTCAATGGTTTACGAGATTAACAGTTTAAATCGATACATAACATGTTGTATAAACATTTATTTTACTGTTTTGTTTTTCAAGTTCGACTTTTCTGAAAGAGTTTCTGCTTATGTAATGTGTCTTCTTAGAATTTGAAGTGGTTCGGTATTGATATTAATTAGTGTAATAGGGGTAGAAGAATAGAGAATAATAAAAATGCTAAAGAATATTTCCAGTTCTTGCACTATTTAATGGAGCGAAGCATTATTCATTCAATCAGAACGTTTTACTAAAGTATTGAATATCTTAAAACAATTTTTTACCTTTTCATCACAAATTACAATTTAAGTGACTGTTAATAAATTGATTAAATATTTACGGTTTGAGAATAAGTACGATAAATTTGGCTACTTTATAACTGGCCGTCCCGATTGTTGCAATGGAAGTGTCTGATGGGTGATTCTATTTATGGGTTTTAGGGAAACAGTTCATTATAGCGGCTCATGATCCATAAATATATAATTGTTTAATGGAATTATCAGGAATGTGATGTCCTTATGCTGAGATATCAGTGGGGTGTCTCATCCTATAGTGTCTTCAGCTGCCGGACTAGGTATTGGATTGCATTAATTGCGTTTTTGCAGCATCGAGGGTGATAGTTTTGACGTCCCTGCTCTTCACTAACATCTGATAAAACACGTGAACTTCGTCCAGCGAGTGCTTCTTGCTACTCTTCTTCACCCTTGATGATTCCACACAGCTCCTTGTGATGCCAGGGCTTCTCCACGAATGCTCTCGAATATTATAAAGAACATCCCAGTAAGTCTCGGGATGCTCAATCAATTTGTTACCGTCAAAACGATTCTCTACTACCTTATGCTCCTGAATACAGAGTGTAACCATTTGAAGATACGTTAGGGGTACCAGAGACTGCTAGCGATGGGCCCTTCAGTCTTTTAATCCCAAGAACTGATCGAGAACGCCTACGTTGCACTCACCATGGCTGGTGATAGCTCTAGATCTAGAAGACTGTTTCTCCTAGAACTTGGCAATTTTGCCATATTCTCAGACGAAGTCCTCACTTCCGCCCCAACTTAATTGTTTCCGTTGTATGTAACTGGTTTAATGGTTTTCTAAACTAAATTATTCTTTAGTTTTAGTAGATATTTACAGAAACGAAAACTAAGAAGGAATTTATGTTGTACTCTCAAACATTGTTAAATACAAATAAGTTACTAACACGAGTTAAATGTATGTAATAATACAATAGCAACTAGAAAGGCCAAAATTTGCAAGCGAATACAAAAAGTTTCGCTTGTCTTCTGTTAAATCGCCCCCAGTGGCTCAGCAATTCGTCTGAGATCTTACAATGTTAAAAATCGGGTTTCGAAACTTGTTGGCACAGCATTGTGTAGATTTGCGCTAAGTTACAAACAGACAAAAAATCTGTTAACTCGCAAGAACGACATAAATGTTTTATCTGTTTGCTATAGCCTGTGGGAGTTTCGTCAGGTATCTTTATCTGGATCGGTCGAAATATAAAGGAATAGCAGACCAAAATTTGTGATTTTTGAAATGTTTGACCCTTGGCTTCTAAAGTAAGAATGTGTACCTATATATGTATATATATATATATAAAACGAGTCTGGATGTATTAGGTCAGGGTATATGGCTTCCAAGTTTCAAAACTATCGGCGTAGAAACAAAAAAGATTGTTGTTGTTGTTTGTAATTAAGCACAAAACTACACAATGGGCTATTTATGCTCTGCCCACCACGGGTATCGAAACCCGGATAACAAAGAAAAGACATGTAATTTTAATTGCTGGAAAGAAGGAAAAAGAAACCTAGGAAATCTATGGAAGACATAAAACTATACATACAATAATTTCACTGTATGTTTGAAATAGAAATTGACATAACGGAACTCTTGTTCGTCGAGAGCATACACAATATCAAATGCAGGAAAACTAGTTACTTCCAACTTATTTTGGGACCAAAACATTTAATAATCATTTTTCAATTATATATTTCCAATAATATTGCCCCCCCCCAGTGGCACAGCGGAATGTCTGCGGACTTACAACGCTAGAAACCGTGTTTCGATACCCGTGGTGGGCAGATCACAGATAGCCCATTGTGTAGCTTTGTGCATAACTACAAACAAACAAACCAATAATATTGAAATTACGTTTAGAGAATTACTTAATTACTTTGTTGCAAAGTAAAGTGGAAAATATCTGTATATGCATATTTCCTGTATTTATAACAGTTAATGCACACAAGCGACCATTAAATCTAAATAGTTTACTTTACGAAATCTTAGGTTATTATATAGAATGTAGGTAATCGGAGTAAACTCTTTGTTTGTTTCAGATTTTTTTATAAAAAACTGTACAAATAGCTATCTGCAAATAGCCATCCCTAATTTTGAGTTGATATACTAGAAAAGAGACATTAACTACTACTAATTGAGCTACTCTTGTTTAGACCCGGCATGGCCAGGTGGTTAGGGCGCTTGATTTGCAATCTGAGGGTCGCGGCTTCGAATCCCCGTCCTATCAAACATGCTCGCCCTTTCAGCCGTGGGAGCGTTATAATGTGACGGTCAATTCCACTATTCGTTGGTAAGAGAGTAGCCCAAAAGTTGGCGGTGGGTGGTGATGACTAGCTGCCTTCCCTCTAGTCTTACACTGCAAAATTAGGGGCGGCTAGCGCAGATAGCTCTAGTGTAGCTTTGCGCGAAATTAAAAAAAAACAATAAACAAACAAACTCTAGTCTATCCACTTTTATTTTATTGTAAACATTAAAAGGAAGTAAATAGTCTATATATTCAAAATAATTTTGACTATAAATGAGCGAATAATGATAGAAAAATGAAATCTGAAACGCAGAAAAGTTTAATACATTCGCAGTGGACAATGATAATTTGTGGCCATGTCCCTAAGAAATACGGAAAATCTAGCGCAAAATATAGTTATCTTACTGTAAACATTAAAAGGAAATAAATGTTCTGTGTAATGAAAACAATTTTGACAATAAATGAGGGAATAGAAAATGAGCGAATCGTAATAGAAAAAAAAAATGAAATCTGAATTACAGAATAAATAAAACGTATCATTTATTATTGGTACAGTATGTAATATACATTAGCATTAACTTCTCATCAGAGCAAACTGTGTACTTAGCGCGAAACCAAAACAATCAATCTGGCAATCAGTGTAGCTAATTGAATGTTTCATCTGTTGTGTACTTACACAGCTAACGATATTTTTGGCCGTAATCTCAATAAAACTCACGAGATTCGAACCGTTTAGGAAATTTAGGTTTGTCCTAAATACATATATTAAGTTAACAGTGCAAAACAATCTTTATAATAAAACTATAATAATACACAATAAATTAAATTATAATTCGATAACATCAAATAATAAATAGTATAGTCAACACTGTTAATGAAGGAAACAATAAAAAATAATATAGTATATTTTACTTACGGAACACAGAGGCACTAGCTGTTGGCTTGAACTACTGTAACCTGTTTTTTTCTCTAAGTCTCCCTAGCATGTCTTTTGACCAAAGAAGACTCATTAAGCCATCCCTGCTGTCTAACGTTAGGGAAGAGTAACACTTGTTTATGAGACTCGTGTTAATGTTTAAACAGAGTCGAGTTAGTAACAGTAGTAGCTACACAATGGGCTATCTGTGCTCTGTCCACCACGGGTATCGAAACCCGGACTCTAGCGTTGTAAGTCCGCAGACATGCTGCTATGTCACTGAGGGGCTATAACATTGTTAACTGTAATACAAACATGCTAATCATAATACGTGGCGTGTCTAAAAAAATTTTCACTCTTAATTGAAGAGTCCCACGGTGGGACAGCGGTAACTCTTCGGATTTATAATGATAAAATCAGGGGTTCGATTCCCATCGGCGGATACAGTAGATAGCTCGATGTGGCTTAGCTATAAGAAAACAAACACACACACTCACTTTCAGTATTCCCTAATTCAAACATATAGAAGAACTGGCTACCGAAAGTAATAAATAACGTTAAATATTCTGTCAGAGCCGAAAAAAAAAAACAAGTAGAAAGTTCAATAATAATACCTAGAAATTAAAGTCGGAACACTAATGAATATAGCGATGAAAATAATCATACAAAACTATCGTAACTAAAATTATGACGTAACGTCATATTAGAAGCGGAATTGTCATATAGTTAATTAGCTAATATTAACCATATAAATATATAATACTATAGCTTAAACTAAGAGGAAGTAACACCACTGGTGATCAGTATACTATATTGTTTCATTATTACCCGACAGCCACTGGTAGTTAATACACTACATTGTTTCATTGTTACTCTAATCAATAATCTAATTGAAGTGTAGACATCCACTGGTAGTCAATACACTACATTGTTTAATTGTTACTGTAACAATATCCTAACTGAAGTGTAGACATTAAATTTTTAAAAGATCGTGATATTCTTCAAACTTCTAAACTCATAATATGTAGAAATAGTATTATTGAATTTTCCACAAAAGAGAATGAATTTTGTGGTCAAAATGGGTGATTAAATACCGCGTTTAGGAAAAATTAAAGTTTACAAGATCTATCTACAAAAATCTTGTAACGATGAACAAGCTCTTTTTGTATCTATCAAATTGAGAGAAGTAAAAATTGTATCATAACTTGTTTGAAACATTCGTATTTGGGAGTGAAAAGTTTATAACTTCAATGTTGAAAATGCTCATTTTATTTAAAACTTTAAACATGAATGTTCGATATGTTGATATTTAAACCTGTGCAAATTGGGTGTGTACTCTCTCACTAATGAAACACTTGTGTATCAATCGTCTCTGAAGCATTGTTATTGATCTATAGAATCATGTCATACGTTGGTCAGAAGTTCATCTCCTACTGTCTTATTTGATTACAAGCATTGTTCTATACATGTATATGTGTAAAGCATCAAGCACCCAAATACATATGATATAACAGTTCAAGCGAAATCTTTAAGTTCATTTTCTACTTTTCATCATCTATAGCTACCGTAGATACCCCTTCTGAAAGCTTATATATTTGATAATATTTAATATCATATCTGTAACAAAAACTTAGGAAAAACTAGATAAGTTATTTATTGCGAATCAAGATATCAGAAACAAAACCATATTTCCACATAATATCGTAAGAACTCATGATAAAATATGTTCAGAAATAAATTGAATTTGTTTAAGAGCACAATTTCTAAATACTTTTAAGCTTTACCCTTATAGTTTGTAAATATATATTGATATCTTGAAAAGTAGAACACTGACCAATAGTAATCAATTATGTCTTAATTTTTCCAAACACAAATAAGCTGAGTACATTTCCACAAATATGTTTAATATTCAGTAAAGCCTTTAAAATATATATCTTGGTTCTGTCTTGTAAAATATATATTAAATCATGTTAGTTCAATATGTTTGAAAAAGAGTATTCTAATAATTAATTAATAATAATTAATAAGTTATTAAACATATTATTGGAAGTCAGCTGAATTATTATCATGATGCCGGATTATTTCTTATAATATCCTACAATCGCTGAAAGAACAATAAGTCACGGCTAGTACTGCTGTTGCTCCTTTCGCAAGCCTGAGTTCGATTAGCTATTGGAAATTGATCGTACTAGCAACACTCCAAATGTTAGCTCAGTTATGTGCTGAAAATAAACGAAATACCGTTGAGGACTGTTAGTCAGAGATAAATCGTACACAATCAATCACAGATATTTTCTTGTTTCCAGCACTTATTTTGCACATTGATCCCTAGCAGGTAAAATGAGAATATATTGCATATAAAGTCCGTTTTGTTTATTTTTTTACGTTGTACGCAGTGATAGATATAATAATAATGTTATTCAACCATTTCAATTTCAATGGGGTACTTCAAGCATTAGAAGCATGGTGTAATAAACCGCGAAAGATAAGAACCATGCACACGTGCGGATTCTGATGTCATTAAGATGTGTTTTAACGAAAAACTTAAAGGATAATGAGGAAAACTCGGTAAACAATCGACACAATATACTATATCTATACTCCTATTATACTTTGCTAATAAGTCCTGGCGCTTACATACCAATATCTATACATTACTAAAATCTCGTAGGAACAGATGCTATAGAATATTTCATGTTTATTATGAATAAAAACACAGGCTTATGCTTAACAAGTAATTAACCGGAAATATGTTGACAATAGATTGAAGGTATTTCGTATATCATACTGATGCAGAGCATATTTAAAACGTTTTTTTAAACAACAAAATTTTCTTTATACTCTAATAATATATAACTTAAAAGATTGATACGTTCAGTTCATAAGGTTTTTGTTTTATAGAGTTATTAATTCTAAAGCCCAATTAATTAGCTCATGTGATTTTAAATATGTGAACGTTTTTCTTTACAAATTTAAAACTCTATCTTTAGTCATCTCTTTTGGTTTAAGTAGTAACTTCTTCCAAACCCCATATTTAGTCAACATATTTTCCGGGCGCGTTACACTGTTTTGAAGTAAAATCGCGAAGGTTACTAATAATTTGCACTTTCTATAGCCCAGTGTGTAGTTTTCTACTAGACAAAAATACTTAAAACTACTGAGTGCTCTCGATGTTAGTAAATACAAATGAATAATTTTTTGTCAGTTAATTCTATTACACATTTTCTCTGTTAGTTAATACTGCTACATACTTTCTCTATCAGTTAATACTATTGCATGCTTTCTCTGTTAGATAATGCTACAACAATATTTTTTCTGTTGATATATTTCACTCTCTCTCACTTTCTAATAGTTTTTATTATTATTATTATTATTTGCATTAGTCACATATCACTAACTTGCATTATGAGGAAAAACGAACTTTTTAAGCCACCAGGTAAGTTTGTTTATTCATATATATTAGATCATCAAGACATTAATGTCGCGTTTTGGAACACTTTCATTAACCACCCCCCGAAAAACGTACATCACGTATAATAATTAAACGAACCGCCTAAACGTCAGATTTTGTAAACTATATGATGTGTAAAGTTTAGTGTACTCTAGTCCCTTATAGTGATGGCACACGACGAGACACACATTCGGCATGTAATGCTGTTTGAATCAAAAATGGAAACAACGCCTCTGTAGCCACAAAGAATATCAAAGAAGTTTATGGAAATGTTTTGAACGTTCGTTCAAATTTCCTTCAGGTGACTTTAGACTTAAAAACTGTGATGGCATGAATCGACATGTTGGAATTGATACTGATGCTCTGAAGACACTTGTTCAGTCTAAACAAAGGCAATACACACGTGAAATGGCCTTGAAAATGCATGTCTCTCGTGACACAATGCATAAACATCTAAGGAATATGAGAAAACTCCATAAAAAAAGGCGTTTGGGTGCTTCACGAACTCTTCGATGATCATCGTTTCCAACGTGTGAACGTTGCTTCGTCTCCTCTGTCGCGTGAACCATATTTGGACAGAACTGTCACCGGTTATATTTCACCGACTCTTATAACGCACAAAAGGTCCCAAACCACTGGGCCTAGTTTAGCTCAGGAATGAATAATAATTTTAAAGTAGTAAAAAAATAAAGACTGTAATTTTGTCATTAAGTTAATCGAAAGACATGTACCTTTTAAATTTTATTTTTATTGAATAAGTAAAACTATATTTGCTTTTAAAGATGCTTAATGATAATTTCCTTCTGATACTATTTTTCAAATTTCACGTCATTTAAATACTGTTCAGTTTAACATTTGATATGTTTTAGGATATAATTTCATGATTATGTATTCAAAAAAATAAAATAAGGAGGAAAAGATTTAAATACTAAAATAAATCTAATTTTCAAGAGAAGAAATTAAACTATTAATTTTGACATGACAATCTTAAACAAGTAGCACACAACTGGCTGGAATACCTAAGGCACTAATCTCCGCGTTTGTTTGTAATTAAGCACAAAGCTACACAATAGGCTATCTGTGAGCTTCCCACCACGGGTATCGAAACTCGTATTCTAGAGTTGTAAGTCCGCAGACATACCGCTGTGCCACTGGGGGGCATCCGCGTTTGTTGACGCGTGATGAAACTTATTAATCACTTAATGTAAAAATCTTTAACAATTCAATTCAGTTTGAAAAAGACATTAATTTTATTCAAATATATTTGGTAAAGATGGGCAGTAAGTGATTCTTCGTCTTTAGCTTTTTGAAGTCCATAATATTTAGATAATGTATTTTATCCAAAATACTACGCTAAATTCGTATTCTCTTTTTTCTTTAAAGCTAACAGTAAGATGACAAATTAGATATTGTAATGAGACAAGAGATGCGAATGTACACGGAGACTTTAAAAATAGCGAAACTTAATGAGCTTAGTTTCATTATAGTTAGTAGTTGAACGCTATTCCGATAGGATTACCTACGTTTTCGGATTATTTAATTACTGAAGCATATGGTACTTCCAGTTTAATATGTGGAATAGGTTTAACAAAGCAAATGGACAATATTACGAAGATAAGAGACGAATTGAGATTTTGTTTTATATTTTATAGCTAAAATTGAAAAGAAAAGCGAATGAGAAAATAGCTACATATTGTATATTAGAAATTCAATATTGTATACGCATGAGAGTATAAGTTGCTGGGCAATCATTATAAAGATTCTTAATGTTTTTCTTATCTCTTGTTATCGTCGGATATCAAAATAATAGGCATATCGTGCTGACACATTTTCGTTGTATATGATTATAAATCCTTAACTTATTTGGATCACAATTGTTTTTATTACTAGGTGCTGTTTTACAATAGCGTTTACTTATAATTTCCAGTAATTCTTCCTGTCTGCACATGTGTAAATTATTTTGAAAGGTATAGGTAAAATATACCCGATATATAATAATAATACCCCCTTTTTTGAGATGACATTTAGACATTCATTTCCACATCTAATTTTTCAAAATACTTTTCCCAAGTCTTTATATGTTTGTTTTTAATGCATAATAAAGCATTAACTACAGCATTTCTCATATAAACATTCAGAAATGCAATGAATCTGAATATCATCGTTATATAAGCAATGTGTCTAGGTTTCGTAGTTTCTGCTTGCAAATCCTCAAAGGGAGGTCGTTTTTATGCATCACCAGCTTCGGCGATTTGCATTATATGACGTTATACAATATTAAGAACTGAGGTAGTTCTTGACGAACCCTGTGAGTTAAAAAACAAATTTTCATTGGTCAGTTTTCTTCAACTCCTATTTTTTAATAAATATTAGTTTCCCAAAATATATAATTTGATTAAATATTTAATTATTTTATTTTGGAAATAACTTTGGAAAATAAACTAAGTTAGCTTTCAAGAGGGAGCGATTTCTGTACAATATGATTTTTTTTTCACAAACGTTATTTCTCTGCTACTAGCAGGAAAAAGATTAGTCATAAACACTTGAGTTACTCCTGACCAATAAAGGAAATATTATTCAAATTATTTTATATATATATGATTTATGCTTTGGGTGATAGATCGTATACGTCCAGGTCATGTGCAAATTAAAAACAGATGAAAATTTATATTGATCATTAAATCAGATTCTATGAAATTAGAGTATATACATATACTTCACTGAAGTGCGTTTGGCGTTTTGGAGTAAAAAACAAAATCAGACGGACGTACCAGATGTCTCATAAAAATTGAAGTTCTGATCTTTAGAAGTATTAACGCTGGCAGTTTAGAATACTATATTCATAAAAACATATTTACCACATGTCTGATTTGATCGTCCTACTGATTCGATTGTCATAATAATAATCATAAAAGTGCAAAGTAGGTATCTGATTATTTTTATCATTTCAAATTCAAGCAGTAGGCTTGAACATTTTATCCGTATTTAAGAAAGAAAGAAGTAAACATAATTTTCATACTAATCACTTGTTTCTAAAACACGAAATGCCGTTTAAGAAAGATTGTTGATACATCTAAACGTGGCTCAGAGGTAAGTTTTAGGGAATATAACACAAAAACTTGATATTCAGTTGCTGTAGTGGGCACTGTACAAAGAAGGAGGAGGAGGTTGCTTGAATAATGAATTGAGGCATTACAAAAAAAATATTATGAATAGAAAATGTGTAAATAACTTGTATGAAGTTACTTCATTAGGAGAAGTTACAGTCAATAATACAGAGGCTGAATACGTTATATTAAAACAATTTTGGAACATCATTAAACGGTAACAGTCAATGTCACTACATCCGGTCATATTCTACCTGATTACCATTCATCTTAACAAAAGGCCTGCAGCGTAGTTTCTATAGCAAAAGATTCCGATGTAAGGCTGTCATGTCAAAAGCATTACACTGTTCCCAGCTTTCTTTCCATCATACGCATGGTCCACGAGAACGATGGTTTCCAATTGCCCGTTTTAAACAGTCTGATAACAAATCAATCTATAAGCTCTGTGTCTGGCAAAATATATGGCACGTCTTCGTAGAGAATTGCATGAATACCTGTTACATTCTCAAACTGTATGAAATATAAGAGGTTAAACAGATAAGTCGTGGAAGTAACTTGTGCACACATGACGGAGATCATTCTTAATTATGCTGCACAATGTTTCCTAGTACATCTAAACTACTATTGTTACTGCCTTTTGTGTTCATATATTCTCACCTGTTAGAAGACGCAGCAGTTTCATTTTCATGGGTAGAGTATGACTTATTGCAGGGCTCTTTCTGAATGTTTCAGGTATGTTTCTCATTCCTATATATTCCAATGTAATTAAGTACAAAGGATATTTCCGTTTTCGAAAGATGAATTTCAGTGTTTTATGTCGAAAAAGAATACGACATGCCTTTTCCAAAAGCGATCGGTTTTTCAGTGCAGACTACCTACGAAATGCTAAACAATGTCAAAACATAGATCTGATACATCCTTTCCACTACGTCTTTGTATCGGCAGTAATTGTCACATGACTAGCTGATTTGCATATACAAAATCTTATTTTATAGGACGTTCTCAGTCCTTGGTATCTTTTAATATTTCAGAAATTCGTAATATTTTATAAAACCTGTTCAAGTACTGAAAAGTAAACTGCTATTTGCAAAGTAAAACCCAATTCAAAGAAAACTTTTCTAAGACCATTGTCATTATATAAAAAAATTCAAAGGAATGATATATATATTTCACACTCCAAAAGAAGGTTTTGTATTTATAAATCACAATGAACGAAGAGTGCTTGTCGTAAAATAACTTGTAACCTAATTGCACACAGGCTCGATCAATAATTTTATTTTGTATCGTCAAGCAGAAATTCGGAAGTAAATATAACTAGTCAACATACAAATGTGTAAGCATCTTGGTCTGTTCAGTGTCGTCAAGCAGAAACTATCCTGGTGAGCTTGATTATCTGTGTAATGTTAACAGTACTTATTTTACGCAACAAACTTTAAAAGTATTGTTACGACAGCGGAAGTCATGTGACGCTAGTAACATGTCATGAGCTTCTAGAAAATTCATGTCCCTTCGTGAAGCCTCGAGTGTTTACTAGATGTGCGGTATTCTTGTATATAAGACCGCCAAGAAGTGACGGCAACAATGGAATGGAATGTGCTGAGATCGAGCCTTTAGAATTTTTAAGATATGCCTTGTACTTAATGGCATTGAAAATAAAAAAAATAAGATTATGAATCAGCTTTGCACACCATGACCAACCAAACCTGTAACAAATTTTACCTTCTGCCATTGTAAGCACTTTACAGTATCTTGTAACAGGTGAGAACCTAAATACACAAAAGTCAGGCGTCATAAGCCATCCACGTGCCCCATACAACAGTACACGACATAATCAAGAAGAATCACCTTCTGGACAAGCGATATAAATCATGCTTCCAACAAACATGCTGGAGAACAAAATCTGGTATTCATACTAAGACATACTAATCAAGTCGTCGGAGTAAGCACTTATGTATTTTTATGCCTTTGGACAGTGGCAACTTTGACAGTAACGATGCGATAAGGCTTCAAAATCGTTTTAATACACGTACTCTATTTCTTTATACGTTTGAGTTTGACAGTCAACAAATTAATTAAAACATTTTAGAAGAAATGGAATCAGGCAAGATGGGTTAATAATAGAGTAACCATTATCTTCTGCTATTAATATAATATATATATCAGACCATTGATTTTGTTTTACGTTACTACCCTTTTTTTTTTGATGAAACAATGTTTCCTCTTCAGTCATAGTCTTTCTTAATTGAACGTAATTTTAACATTTAATTTCAAGACTTTCTGTTTGTTTGTTTTCTGTTAAGCACGAAGCTATACAATGGACTCTCTTTTTTAGTGTTATAAGCCTTCAGACTTACCACTGTGCCACTGAAGGGCAAATTCTGGCCAAATGCACCGCATCGTGAAACAGTTAGGCCTAACCACAGAACACTTAATCATTCCCAACATAAAATAATTTGGGTTTTAAATTCATAATACCTTATCAAAGTAACATATTATATTAGACTTTAACTGTTTAAGATACCTTTTAAGTTACACAATACCAGTTTCTATTCAAAGTATGTAAAAATGTATATAACATTTCAAACAGATATTAGTTATCCCACAAGTAGATCCCTTTACTCATCTGATCTATACGATAAAAAACAAAATTATATGTGAAACAATTTTATATCTGCGATATAAACATAATAAAGTTACAGTTGGAACACCAAAAACTGGTGAAACATTGTATACGAATAGGTTTAATGTGGCCCAGTATGGCCAGGTGGTTCGGGAGCTCGACCCATTATCTGAGGGTCGCGTGTTCGAATCCCCGTCCCACTAAATATGATTGCTCTTTCAGCCGTGGGGGCCTTATAATGTGACGATATATCCCACTATTCGTTTGTAAAAGAGTAGCCCAAGAGTTGGCGATGGGTGGTGATGACTAGCTGCCTTCTCTCTAGTCTTACACTGCTAAATTAGGGACGGCTAGCGCAGATAGCCCTCGTGTAACTTTGCGCGAAATTCAAAACAAATAAATAGTTTTAGAGTACTGTTATTTTATACGCATTTCTACAGAAATTTTCGTCCACTTATAACAGTATTATGATATTTTGAATTACATTAATTTTTTACAGTCACGCACCTAACATTATACTGTGTGAAACTACCAGTGAACCATTTATGTTTGGATAAATCGTTATTAATCGTGCAATAAATTCATAGTTAAATCACTTCATGCGTTTTAGGATTACGCTATTTACACGCACAAATAGGATGATGCTCAGGCACACGTCTAATACAAGATGGAATATCATTCATTATATAATACAAATGTATTTTAATTCCTCCCACTATTGTAAAGTATTTTTTCCTTTGATGTTAAAAAAATTAGGCTAAGTTTATTATACTGGCTTAATTTTCCATTACCTTTCTCTGAATATAATAAAAAAGGATGTCAGTATTAGTTGCTGAAGGTGGTTGATAAACAGTGAAAGCCAATATAAATATGCAACATATCTAAATGTCAAAATAACCTAATTCAGAAAAAATATTTCTCTTCAATAACGGATGCAAATACAATGGTACTGGCGATGTACTTTGTATATTATCAACAACTAGCAAAAGTACCCGGGTTCGCTCGGGTTATTAGGTTCATTTATTTCACATTGCTATGTTACTGTGTGTATTCTGAACCAATTTTTACATAAAAGTATAACCTATATACTTTTGTTGCCCCTTTACGGGATATGGCCTGTTTATAAAAGTAACTTTCCCTCTGACTTGCCCTCCGATTTTAAACTTAAATAATAAAAAACTCTTTATTTAACGGAGTTTCTAAATTAGAAAACGAATTTTCTTTTCATTATTGTAGTTCACACATTTTATTTTATACTTTCAGCACGTAGCCTCTTAACAACAATATCAGGTTATACTTTTATTGCTAAGCAACATGATTTAGTAGCCATTATTGGAATGCATTGTTACCAAAACGCAATGACTTTTCTATATACTAGATATTGTTATATAAGGAACCACTTCTTTTCTATGTGTTTTTTCGCTAGCTTACCTTACTAAAAAGATGCGCACTCACATGCACGCACGCACGCACGTGGATAAGATAAGTAATACTACCCAGGTGCAGACCCTCAGGGTCCACTTAGTATGGATGCAAATGTTCGGTTTTCTAGGTTTTCTTCTCGAAGCTATGGTGGTCACACACACACAGACACGCATGTGCGCACGCACACACGTGCGTGTCTTTTTGACTGTTCTCGATTTCTATTTGTAATATAAGGAAGTACTTTTTTTATGTAATTTTTCGCTAGCTTACCTTATTCAAAAGATGCGCACGCGCATGCGAGCATGCACGTAAATAAGTAATAATGCCCAGGTGCACATTCTCAGAGTCCACTTAGTATGGATGCAAAAGTTCACGTTTCTAGGTTCTTTGCTCTTGGTGCTATGTTGGCCACATATTCTTTGCTATGTGGTTTTTCGATAGCTTGTTTCACAAAAAGATGCGCTCGCTCACGCGCAAATTCACGTGGATAAGCAACAATATCCATGTGCACACCCTCAGGGTCCACTTAGTATGGGTGCAAAATTTCAGATTTATAGGTTCTTTTCTCTTGGAGCTATGACGGTCACATATTCTATTGTATGTGGTTTTTCGCTTGCTTGCCTCACAAAAAGTTGCGCACGCTCGTCAATAACCAATAATATCCAGGTGCACACCTTGAGGGTCAACTTAGTATGTGTGCGAAATTTCAGGTTTCTAAGTTATTTTCTCTTGGAGTTATGACGGTCCCAAACACTCACTCAGACCCACCGACACGCCCTTTTATTGTTATAGATTAACAAAATATTCTGAGAACATTATACACTGGTTGCTTTATCTAAATTTCCCATGCTCAGTTTTGTGGGTATCATTATTTGATCAATGTACGATGCATTTTACAGATTCCGCCCCACAGAGATTTATACGGGAGCCTGAAGATAAGACTGTGATTCTAGGAGAAGACGTTCTTCTACCCTGTAGAATCGAAAATAAGGTTGGAATGTTGCAGTGGACACGAGAAGGCTTTGGACTTGGATCGGATCGAGAGCTGATTGGATTTCCTCGATATACCATGGCTGGGAATGATGAAGAAGGCTAGTATTAGAAAAAAGCTACTTTAATGCAGTTAAAATATTTTATTATAATGATATTTTACTCATTTTAGCTTCTACAGTAATATTTAGCCTTTTGATAACATTTTCTAAAAATGCTCATTTGATTTCAATCTGTCCTTTTGTGAGGAGTTACGCTAAATGAGTGGCTTTAACCTCATGAAAACACATGACCGCAAACTGGCACAAAAAAAGAATAAAAAACGTCATCTACAACCTTTCAAATATGCACAACCAGAACTGTTTTTTTTTATCAATACGTCTAACATTTTACGTCATGCGGTCACCACATGTCTATGTTACCTTGGAAAAGTAACACGCGTTTAACAGATAACATGCGTTCTGCCATACATGAAAATATTTAAGGCTTGAATTTCGCGCAAAGCTGCACGATTTCTATCTGCGCTAGCCGTTGCTAATTTAGCAGTGAAAGATTAGAGGGAAGGCATCTAGTCATCACCACCCTCCGCCAACTCTTGGGCTATTCTTTTACCAACAAATAGTGGGATTAACCGTCATATTATAACACTCTTATGGCTGAAAAGTCGAGTATGTTTGGTGGGACAGGAATTCGAACTCGCGACTCGAAGAGTGCGAGTCGATCACCATAACCACCTAGTCATGCCAGGCCTTGATACAACTGAGCAAACACTTTACAACATATCGGGAAGATATTTTTTTCCGAAGTTGAAGTGAACTTTTCATTCTTTTTTATATAACAGTAGTAATTACTGACCTTAATAGCTTGTATTTTATTACTCTGTCCACTTTTGACGATAGAATAAGAACTTTACCGGATAAGTTTTACTTATCACCCAGCCACCCTGTGCACAGCAGCATGTCTGCGAACTTACTACACTGAAAAGTGGGTTTCGATACCTGTGATTGGCATAGCACAGATAGCTCATTGTGTAGCTTTGTGCTTAATTGCAAACAAACAAAACGTACCACCCATGATGGTACATTTCAAACTACTAGTTCTATTCATATATTTACTTTTATATTTCTTCATTACTTTTCTGTTTCATTAGAAGCAATTACTTTTACAAACTGGTTGCAGTTGGTGAGCAAGTGGTAGCTTAAAGTAGGAAATATCTTAGTTCCTATTTGTTTCGGTCTAACTTACTTTCGTGAGAGGTTTGGAAGTAAAGGTCAAATCTGGCGAATGTCCAATGCAGATACCTCTTGTATTAAGATATATTTTACAGTTCTCACGTTGTGGTTTGTATCTTTATTTTTCATTTTTCTATTTATTATGTACGACACTTTTAGTTTCTGGCCTACCGCCGGGTATAACTTAATGGTTAGCATATCGGGCTGATTATCAAAGGTCTGAGATTCAATGCGTAATGCGATGATGTACTGAATATACTTCATACTTTAAGCTGTGGGCACTTTAGAAAAGTGATATTTAATTTTGTTATTGTGGTGAGGGATTTTGTAAACTGTTGTTCTATCTCTGGCCAGTAGTTCAAATAAGCACGGCTATAACTAAATTCTGGCGTCTCTAGCCTGGCTATTTAGCCCATCATATAATGTTTACATGTGAAATTTCAATTCAACTTTCCGTTTCAGGCGTGGCTGATTAGATTTCTTTTAATAATATATATACACAGTCGATACTGTGGTATATCCAGGAGAAACTGATTTAACTTTAGAGTAGTATCAAATAGATCCACTAGATAACCATAGATTAGATCAAGATATTGATTACATAGTGGTAATAAATCTAATTGATGTTAATGCGAAATGAATTAACGAGATTGGACACAAAGGGTAATATAAAGTATAAAATATTTATTCAGACATTAAATCATAAACACAGTACTTTGTTCTTGCTGTTACTTCACAGGGGACGAATGACTATATTGGATAATATATATTCAAATGTTAAAGCTGAATCAATATACGACTCTTTTTAAGTACAACGTTCTTTAGTTCGCAAGAAACCTCGTAATTAGCCTGAGTGACATAGGCTATTCATGTGACTGCTTATTACAACATGAGTGAAGCAGTACCTCTAGATATCACCTGAATTACAACTGAAGAACATTGCTGCTGACAACCTTATAGATAATGACGTATTTAGTAATGCTCTGTCGACGCGAAAATAAGTATTAGTCACTTAGTATTAGAAAACAACAAAAGAACAAAGGTAATTTGAAAAAAAAAAAAGAGATAAATTTAATTCTTTTCTCAAATACATGTTACATGAAACCTGTGCATTATTATAAAATATTGTTATACATGTCCTGTATTTACCTTCTCAATTTTCATATAAGCCCGTTCATCATTAATAATATTCATAGCAATACTTTAGGCATGATAAATAATGGTTGAAAGTGTTCCATTGGCTTTTTTTTTCTTTTGAGGTATCGTTGCACTATAGTTGTTGCATTCTTAAAACCACTATATTACTGGAAGACGAATCCCTCATTAACTGGTCTTGTTTCTGAGGGAACAACGAGGTGGATAAGAATTTGCATATATATTTTAGCAATTAACAGTTCCTTTAACTTCAGTAGATATGCAGATGATAAGCGGTCTACACTAATATTTGTTCCCCAGCATTCATGTTTCACTAGTTATTGAATGTTGACTATGATGTTTCTCTCATCTCTGATATCGAAATAAAATACTTTAGTTGATTGTGTTCCAAACAGTTTAAATCTGGTTTCATCTATACTGGGCAGCCTCATTTATCTTTAACATCTCATTGTTTGAAGTATGATGCTCATTTCAATCTTTTGATTTAGTTATCCCTCCTAAGATGTTGAGCACCTACATATACATAAGGCTACGTTTGTTGATGTATATCATATTATTTTTAATATAACATTTATTCCTGTAATTACCCTTGGATCATCTCTACTAATCTATCATTTACCGTAATTTTTGAAGATCTTGGCCATTTCTATGACCAACAGTACTAGTTTATCGTTCTTCTCTTCAGAGTTTCTTTATGCTTCCTGCCTAAAAATTAAACTTTGCCCCAACCTGTCTCATGGCAGAGACAGCCAAAACTTTGATTTCTACAAATTTTTCATGTGGCACTTTTGTACTTTGATCCATAAGTATATTCACTACATTACTGTTCTCAATAGTGTTACTTCCAGTGGTTTTAAAGCAATTATGCTGGTGCAGAACTATCTGATTGGTTGAATGACAATCAAAGTTAGCATAAACTACAATACGTAACCCTTCAATAGTGTAGTTACATTTCATACAATAAAGGCAGAGCAATCCCATAATATTTCAGTTTATAACTATTTTATGTACTGTTTTCATAATTAATTCCAATACATTATATATGTATACTATTTCGAAAGTAAAGAAATAATATTGTAAAATTTGATTGTTCTTCAAGCAAATGGACAACACAGTTGAAATTATAGCATAGTTTAGGCACAGCATTTATTTTCACAAATTGAGTTAATTATTCAGTGTCTCCATAACATTATATAATGCTAGCTACATACTATGGAGCAGGAACACCTTCAGATTGGAAGTGATAAGAGTCAGAAGTATTAAGTAATAAATGACCTATCTCTTCCCACCATTGCTCCATTAGTTGTATCTGTATGGCATAACAGTAATTACTCAATGGAAGATGTTACAAACTATTTTTTCCCCGTTCCTCAGTCAGTATGTTAATGAATACGAAATCCTAAATGGCTGTAGGTACGTTCTTTGAGTTTTACACCAATAATTTATGATAACCAATCAATTTTCTTCGTGGTTTTGTTTAAGGTAATTTACCACACACTCCGGAAAGTATGACGTCAGGCATTATCCTGGATTGGGACAAAGTCTGGGACGATTAATACCGTGGAAGGTTGTATATGGTGTCCAATGTAATGACAGTTTGTTTTTAAACATTAAATCTCCCCCGAAAACATATTTCTGACAATTTTGATACTGTCCTTCACACATAAGTGAATCACTAACAAAACAATTATGTTCAACAACAATGACTTTACACCTCCTGTTATTTAAAGAGATCCAATAGGTTAGTTGTTTCAGATAGAGTTTGTTTGTTTTTGAATTTCGCGCAAAGCTACACGAGGGCTATCTGCGCTAGCCGTCCCTAATTTAGCAGTGTAAGACTAGAGGGAAGGCAGCTAGTCATCACCACCTACCGCCAACTCTTGGACTACTCTTTTACCAACGAATAGTGGGACTGACCGTCACATTATAACGCCCT
>NW_013666082.1:455668-466320 GCF_000517525.1 Limulus polyphemus
GTGACCCTCAGATTGCCGGGCCGGTTCAAATAGAGATATGAAACTGTAACTTAAGTACGAAGACTCAAAGCGACCAGTGATGTTAATTTCGGTTCTGGTGTATCCAGTAAGTCTAAAATTGCTTGTGTTTGGCTATAATACTGAAACAGATTTTGTGTCTATCGTAACTGTAGTAATGACATTTACTAATTAGTAGCTAATAATCACTTCAAATGTTCTAAAACCCATGTTGAATTTATGCAGGTAGTGTAATGGCTATTTATAATGGCTATTTTGCGAAATAATGATCATTAAGTGGTGCAATTAATCTTCCACAACCATGTTCAGGCTAGATAGTATACGCATTTGTTTTCTTATAGCGTTCCCACATAATACCGGAAACCTGGATTCACCCAAATGATCAGCCACTTATCTCTGTGTGTGTTTGGTGTTTAACAATTTAAAGTTCCGACAGTTTGCACTTTCATCAAAAAACCCCAACGGAGATAAGCATGTGACATTATCAGAGAAACATACATTCGAGATCATAATAAGCAAAGTGAAGTTACCTAAAAGGATTATATCAGTAAATTAACAGCCCTGAACAAAATGTGGATAATGTCTTTCCATGGCTCTACCAGTTACAGAATTAACCGAAACATCGATTCATTCTCATAAAAGCACACATGAATCGTGAATCATGCCAATAAAAGCACACATGAATCGTGAATCATGCCAATAAAAGCACACATGAATCGTGAATCATGCCAATAACTACAGATATATAGTATTTTTTATCATTGCATTGAGGTGTAATTTTTCAGATTGCATTGAATAATAGCCTTGTTTATAATATTGGTTGGAGACGGCTTGTTTATAATATTCTCAGATTTCTAACGTTAAAATAATTATTAACTCGTTTGTATTAAATATTGATTAAATAAAATATCTTAAACAAAAACTTTAAGTCATGTATGTCTGGACACAAAATCTTACTTCATTTTGATAAATTTCGTAGAGTTTCAAATATTTTCTTTCATTTGTGACTGCAAACATGAAATATCAAAGTCAGAGTAATACATGATAAAACTTTGTGCTATACATCTTTTCGAACACAAGAATTTTCTTCTTTTCAGGAGACTTCTCTCTGCAGATTGTAAATGCTCAATTAGATGACGACGCTGAATTTCAATGTCAAGTTGGAGCTGCTGAAGGAGTTAAAGGAATTAGATCCAAAACTGCCACAATTACAGTCACAGGTGCGTGCATGCTTTTATTTATTTTGCTTTATAAAAAGGCACGTGTGTTAGTTAAATATTGTTTGTAAATGTTCCGCAAGATATCAAACATAAAACAGTTTTAACTTTAGAAAAAAAGGCCTGAATCATACTATTTCTTACAAAGATAACATCCAATATAAATATTCTGTGAAACTAAAATAAAGGCTAAGCTGGATTCAAACTCAATAACCTGTCCACTAGAGAGATGATCTAACCAACTAAATTCGCTACATGCTACGTTTACATTCAAGTCAGTGACTCTGCTTGGTGGACACATGTTCAACCAGGTAAATAACAAGTTCTCAACTTAACTTTTAATATTTACAAATAAATGATTGTGCAAGTAAAAAATCGTTGATTTTCGTTTTATTATTCTATTTAACATTTCTGCACAAGAACTGTCTGTTTTACGTATTGAAGCATTTTATCGCCTAACAGGTTCATACATTCGAATCCTTCTTTCCTCAGTTTTCGCTTAACCCACAAAACGTAGAAAAGTCTAGGATCACAAAACAGTGACCCAGCCTTGAAAAAATATTTACAATTAATAACACAACTATAAGGTATTTGACAAAGATTTACTTTAATGTTCACGACATCTTTTTTTTTTCAAACTTGTATTATCCAACTGCTATTTTTACTCAAGTCTTCATTAACTTAACTTGCGGCACTCCGAATTTTTTCTCTAAATCTTAAGTAATCTATTAAACCTTTTAAAAAATGTTTGATCTAAAGGAAGAATTTTTAAGTTATAAACATTAAATATTAATTGTGCCTCGATACAGTAGTAATGTATATTCAGCATTATAACTTATCATTTTGCATTTTAATCTAATTTTTCTCGAAACGAGTATTTTTATAGCTAACTCAGGCGTAAACGAATATATATATATATATATATAGATAGATAGATAGATAGAAAAAGAGAGAGAGTTAAGTACTTTTATATTAAAACAAACTTGTAGCCTGACCACGTCATTGCAATATATTTCGCCTCATCCAGTCTAGCTCTATCTGGAGATCTTGCATATTGACAATAGCCCTGAAATATATTTTGCAATGCAAAAAGCTCCCTCGTAACGTTGTCACGTCTAAGGCTCACCCCTTTTCCTCTTGGGGTTTACTCTAATGTATCTAGTGTATGAGAACGATGGTTCCGAACGCCCGTTTCAACAGTCCGATCACACAGAAAACGATGTATCTGGTGACTTGACTTGTATGTCTTTGCATGGAATAACATGAATACCCGTTTCAACAGTCCGATCACACAGAAAACTATAGCATCTGGTGACTTGACTTGTATGTCTTTGCATGGAATAACATGAATACCCGTTTCATTCTTTAGCTGTTTAAGATATCTGATGGATGGTTCAACAAATATGTCGTAGAAGTAACTTCTGTGCTTTACCAGACTGAAATCCATTCTATTATGTTGCATATTGTTACCAGGGGAACGTCGACGGATTTTGCCACTGATCTTTCTGTTCCTGGATTCTTGTTACAAGACGCTGCACTTTGCTTACGGCTGGGGTTCATCTCCTTCTGGATGTTTTTGGTGCCTGAAGCTGATCGTATTTCTTTGTTTGTCAATGCCATTATGTACAAGGGATATCTCATTTTTTATGTTTTAAATCTGTGTGAACACATTTTATATGATCTCAGTGTATGGATATTTTGTGTGGGAAAGTGACGTTTCATTCCGTTCTCAAAAGTGGCCAATTTTCGATGGTATCACACTACCTAAAACACATCAAACAACGCTAAAATATATAGTTCCACCACGACTTGACTTTGTTTTTCCTTGTTTTGTGACTTGATGATTTACATATTCAAAATATTCAGGTCTCTATAATATAGTATGCAGAATGATATATTAACGGTAATTAACAAATTTGGTTTTCTTCTAGGTGAAACGTCTCTCGTTACTTCCTTTGATACATAATTTAGGAATGTGTATAAATAATCACTTTGGTTTTTTGAAATTCAAAACAGGAATTGTAAAATAATTATAAACACAAACCTAATGAACTTCATCTAGGCCTAAAACGTATGAAAATAAGATCGTTGTTAAGTGAATTACATCTACCTCTTTGATTATTTTTACAACTAATTTTCATGCATTATATCATTTTACATCATTGATATAATATTGAATTGAATTATTATTATTAGATCATATAATAAGAGTTTAGAGTGTCATTCTTTTCAAAATTTCAAAACAACTGGTTTTGTTTTATCAAAATATTTGGATCAGTCATACTTTCCTTCAATTATGCTGTAAAGTGTTATTAAAATGCTTCACGTAAGTAGCAACTCTGTTATCAAATGATGCTATAACTCGGACCATATGTTACTGTGTTTACTCATATAACACTGAAATTAATCTACTAATGTTATTTTGTTTATATCCTTTTCATAAAGTATCACGAATATGTTCTCTTACTGATATGTATGGTCAAGAGCAATATCTTCGTAATATGTTTTCCAAAAGGATATAAGCAAAGTAGCTTTAATAAATTGTTAAACATTTTCGATATTTCGCCCAAAGTTATTACCTTAAATTTCGAACAAGGGCTATCTATGCATATCTAGTCCAGATTTGAAGCTCATAAACAAAATGGAAGGCAGCTAGTTGGCAGTTTTCCCAACAACTATTCTATGATCGAGTAATTTGATTTTACGGTCATTCCTATGGCACACTCATGACGGATAGTATATTAGCTGCAAAGAGGCATGAAACACGAACTTTCAAATGTTCATTCCGGGCAAATAAACACTTAGCCACGCTCAGCTCTACTTCATATACAAGAAAAACTTAAAGCTCTAAATACACGAATGATCTTTATTAAACTAATATTTCAAGAACGTTCCACACTCCTTTCTTCAAAAAGAGCATTTTATTAAGAGTTATAAAACACAATTAAATACTTTTAATTAATAAATAGTACTTCTTCATTTGGCCTTCTTACCCCTCTGTGACTCAGCGGTAAGTCTGAGATATCATAGCTCTAAAATTCAGGCTTCGATACCCACGGTGGCAGTACACAGATAACCCATTGTGTGTTCTTACACTTAACAAAACAAATAATTACTAACTTCATGTACACTTACATTACATAAGACGGAAAGTCATTCATGCCTAGGATATCAGATAATTTTCTTAATAACATTTCCCATAAGCGATATTAAAAACCAAACAGTGATGTATTGGTTATGACCATTAGATTTATTTACAATCGTTTTATTTGTTAAAACACAGAAGATAAGAGTCATACAAAATACGTTATTTCTAAAGTAAGCATCCATAAAAGTATTATTATCTGCTCATGAATTAGCTACTTAAGTTTTGTTGCTTTAGCCTTTTACCTGAATATAATAAAACACTTTTTATTAAACCTTGAAAGTGATTTTTATTTTCTTTCGACATAATTTGGCGTAGCCTAATTGTTAGCTAAAATTATTCTGGTTTTCTGAAACGCAACTATACTTTTGATAGGGTTAAACACTTAAAGATGATAGGAATTTATAAGAAAGATCTCCAGGTAATCACAGAGATGTATTTGGAACAAACAGCAGCAGTAAGATCAGAATAGGGTGTAACACCAGAGTTTAAGATCAAGAGAGGCGTAAGACAAGGATAATATTTAGCGAAATAGAACATATAAAGGGAGTAGTGATCGGTGGAATTAACTTCAACAACCTAAGATATGCAGATGAAACAGCACTACTAACTCCAAGTGTATCAGATCTACAAGAGTTAGTAAACGAAATAAATGAAAAAGGAAAATACTATGGAATGGAGATGAATACTTAAAAAGACCAAAATCAATGGTAGTAACTAAGAACCAAGATGTACCTAAATTCACTCTAACTACAGAGAGAACATCAATTGAACAAATCAAAAATCTTATATATTTAGGATACATGAGCACTGAAAATGGTAAGAGCGAAGTTGAAATTCAAAGAAAAATAGAGATAGCCAGGAGTGCATTTAACAAAATATCAAAAAATATTACCATAACAACATGGATAAGACTAGACAAATGTTATGTGTGGTCAACCCTACTATATGGTGCTGAAATGTGGACAATATCTAAAGCGACTGCTAAAAAGACTGAGGCATTTGAAATGTGGATCTATAGGAGAGTACTGAAAATATATTTAATTAAGACAAAAATAAAACTGCTTTAATACATTTGTACCTGAATTTTTAAATATTTTCCTGTGAAATTTCACTTCTCTTAATAATACTATTTTATAGCTTCAATTCCTGGATCATAAACAAATCACTGATTTTTATAGTTTGAAAATCGTTATTATTCGAACATTAGTAATTTCCTTGTACTATTTATCAATTTTGCCGTCGTTTCCTGCGGCCCCCTGGTGAAACAGCGGTAAGTCTAAGGACTTATAGAGCTAAAATCCGGGGCTCGATTGTTCACGGTGGACACAACAACTAACCCAATGTAGCTTTGTTCTAAAACAACCAACTAACCAACTGTTTGATGTGAACTTCATTATCATACAATTTAACTTCTCGTAGATAATTCTATATAATTCAAATGACTCATTTATCTCAATAAATAGAAATATTGGCTTTAAGATTTTCTGTAGAATTAAATAACTACAAATAGTATGAGCGTAAATTATTATACAATGCGTTAAATTCCGAATTTATTTTTTTTATGTGTGAATTACTGTTTGATTAGTTACTTAAATCAGGTTTATCTGATTTCATGAAACGTAAATGATACGAAGTGTAATAAACAAAAATAATTGAGTATCCCCTGAATGCAACCTCACAATTAATCAATTTATCCCTTGCGATTTTCCTTTTTAAAGATTTTTCCTATTATTTCCGGATCATTACTTTTCATGCATCACTTGGTTCATTTTCTAAATACATGGGAAAATAGATCTCATCGAAGCTCTTGATTTTGTTGTAGAGAGTAATTTGTTCATTACAGAGAAAGAAGAATACGAAACTTCAGTTGGTCTAATTTATAACGATACATATTCGATAGGACTGATTTTAGGGCCTGCATAAAACATATTCGATACAACTTCTCAAGATATATCCATTTCTTAGTGGCGCAACTTTTCTTTATTGATCAGTGCCATGGAACTGTTAAACTACTTTATAAAATCAGTCAATATATTTATTGTTGAAATAATAAACACATAGCAAAGTTGAGTGAACCTAGCCATCTATCTATAAATACAGAATAGTTTATAATGCGTGCTTGATTATAAAGAAAATGATGTATTTAAGTTTATCATAGTTGTGACAAACAAAATTTTTCAGAATTTAAAGAACGATATGATGTATACGTAGCTTTTAAAGCTAGACGGGCGTGTTCCTGAAGAGGAAAAGGATAATAGGGTATGTGAAATCTAATCGACTTTCTAAAGACAGAAGTAAATGCTATAAGAATGAGTAATTAAAACTGAAGGATATATCGGAAGATTTACAGAACTACAAGGAACCTAAGAGTGTTCCTGATCCTGAGCATTCTATAAGAAATATTGGAATAGACCTGAGTCATCTGCAAATCAATCTTTTGACGTAAGGATAAAGACTAAGAGATTAGATATATATAAAGCACCATGGCCAGATAATAAGTTATTATTCTCGAGAAAAGGTATGAGAATAGGAGGATTTCTTTCAGTGAATCCATGCTGGTTTTATATTATTATTATATAATATTTCACTAAATCATTTTGTAAGGCTTCTTTTATCAGGCTCTCGACGATATTTCCCACTACACATGTAAGAATAAATGACAACTATTATCACTCCATTTAAAATAAGAGTGACGTTAGCAACTATTCAATCCTCAATCACCTGCCCACTGTCTATTGCCATTTAAAATCCTAGTAAAAGCCTTGTCTGACACTGGCATTATTTTCTTTCTGACTAAAATATTCATTATCTCCATTGTATTAAATATTTCCTGCATAATTACAAATTGTTGTTCTAAATGACTAGTTTTCTAGTACAGAGAGAGAAAAAACTTAGCCTTAACAAGAGACAAATTAAACAAGATGTACTAGATTTAGAAACTACTAAAAAAATACAACTTTGAGAAGAATAACTGGCATAGAAGTTCCACCCAGTTATCCACCCAGTCGTGGGTGCAAAAGCAGTATACTTAAAACAGCAACCTAATTAGTGGATCAATTCAAAGGTTGAACCCAGGTGTACAAGACCAAAACGTCCAACTATATATATATATATTCACTGTCCGTGGCCAGCTGGGAACCTGATGGTTACCCTTTAGTACCCATTAATATAGAACGACACTATCAACAATATAGTCGTAATTTATGTCATCCCAAGTCCATCCGTGCTAATAAAAGTACAATCTGATCAGATTGGGACGAAATTTACAATCAACCATAGGAAGTAGACTTTTCCAGGCACTGCTTTCCTATATATATATATATATGTTAAAAGGACGTGCGTTCTTGATGTAAGCGAGCGTTGTTAATTACCAACGTCATTAACATCATAATTACGTGGGCTCCTAGTTCTTCCAGGCCTCTTTTTTATATATTAGATCATATACCGTTATTCATATTAACTAAATGTGTAATTACCAGCTTTAAACAGATGCTAACAGTACTGGCGGCTTATTTATTTTCTTATGGGATGGCTTTAATTAATATTGCCGTATAATTATCATTAAAACAGTTTACAGACTCTTGTAATATTATTCAATAAGGTACGTACAGAAAAGTAAGTAAAAAGAAAAACATTTTGATAAAATACTTTGTACGTTTATAAGATATTACGACTATTGTTTGCGTTAAATTTGAAGTTGTCAGTTTCTATATTGTAGAAGAAGTACAAAGATTATGAACAAACTGAGGACAAATTTTAATTTTGAATGTAACACTTCTTAAACAAGTTAGACGAAGCTATACACTACCTTCAATTAAAGTACTATCTGTATCTGTAGATAGTGAGTATCCAGTGGATTAATATAATTACTGCGTTTTAGTCCTAGCGTAATTAGGAATAATAAGTAGTTTATTGTAGTTTCAGGGTGTTAAATAAAATAAAGTTACAATGTACCGAAAGATATAAAGTTACTATTTAGGAATAGAACGCTGAGATATCTACATATGTTTTACAATAAACATATATTTTTATATATATATAAATTTGCTAGTTTGTTTTAATAATCGGCTTCCATAAACATATTATTTTGTTATTTATAAACCCGACTGTTATAAAACGATAATACAATACATAAAAATCTAATAACATTGCGATCGGCCATGGCCTAATGTTGAACTGTAAATCCGAGTCCCATTGTCGCACAATCGCGTTCAACAATCTGGAGCCTGAGATTCGATTTAAAAGTGACGATTAAATTCAACTATTCGATTAGAATGTTCAGGAGTTCACAATTGACTTTTTTGACTCTTCCTTTGTTCATGTCTATCAGTTTACATCTAGGGACGGCTATGAGTAAATAACCATTGTATTTTAGCTTATAGAGATATAAAGTAATAAAATCTAATTATAACAACTGTTTACATCAGAAGAGGTAACATAGGCACATAAGATGTTTTACTTTGTAAAACTATAAAAAAAAAACTTGTTAAATTACAGCAAAATGTGCTAGCAAATTAATACATGGTTATTTGAGTTGTAAATTTACAACAAAAATATTCCTTGTAAAATAACATATTCAGTATCAAAATGTTTATGAATAAACAGTCGCAGCATGATAGTATTAGGTATAATATTATTTAGTTTTATGTTTTTTTTGTTTTTAATTATGCACAAAGCTACACAAGGGCTATCTGTGCTCTGCCCACCACGGGTATCGAAACCCGGTTTCTAGCGTTGTAAGTCCGCAGACATACCGCTGTGCCACTGGGGGGCTTAGTTTTATGAAAAAAAAAATTGCATGGTTTCTAAATGTGTGAATAAGTGTAAACACAGGCACCTTCAGGAGTTCTGCCTTACTTCAATGGTGAACAGGCAGGTAATAAAACAAAACAAACTAAGGTCGCTATTTCATTGATGTTAAGTTGTATATATATATATATAACAAATGACTTGGGTGACAGTACGTTCTGCTCTAGTTCATCTATTCGAAAAATTATATCCAACCTTTATTCTTAAAATAGTCATCAAATCTTCTTTTAAACTCCAGCAAAGTTGCGGCCCTTAACTCTCTAGATCGCAATCCATTTACAAAGTTAATGAGCTATTAGAAAATTATTTTTGGTAAATCGTGATATATTTGGTCACACCAAATTTTAAAGCTATGTCCCCGGATCTTACTACTGTTACAATTCAACAAGAATATATCACATTCATTAATCCTGTCATTTACATTAAAACTGTTTATAATGTAACTACAATGAATAAATTCAAACTAAATATCAGTTTCGGGCACTAATGAGAACAAACATTTGAGAATTAGAAAATAAGTTTAAATGTGCACATTTCTACAACCTTGCATCAACTCAATAAAGTTTTTGATCACATTCTTATTTTCTCTTACCTTAAAGTTAAAAATTTTCCTGAGAATACAAAATTAAAATCATAAATGGCGACAAACAAACTAATAATCACATCATAAAAGATCGGTGAGGATTACTGAAGATTCATTTTTTAATTGTAGCATGAAATGTTGCTCCTTATTCAAAAATATATTTCCTACACGTTTAGAAAACTTTAATAAAAACGTAATGTAATGAAAATCATGAAATTACTTTTTTACTTTTCATTTTAACGGTTTAAAAAACAAATTAGGAGCGGTATAGGTTAAGAATCTTGAGTGAATTCAATGTGAACATTCATCACACTTTCTCATCTCAAGAACGAAAGACTTAAATGCGTTTTTGTCATTGAAAATATTAATTTTACAATCAAAATACAGTGAGATGTTCAATTGATATGAAACAAAAGTGAAAAATACACCATAATTTTGTAAAATCTGATTTTTCATTGTACAGCCAAATGAGGAAATGGGTTTACAGGTTACAACAGCATTCCATAACTAAACCTTATAACTGAATCTATTTTTCTCTGTTTAAAAACATTTATTTTTCATTGTATTTAATATAAACTGACAATAATTTTCTTTTTTTTTTCAGGTAATTAAAAGACCCTATTCAAATTAATGTATGTTCTGTTAAAATTGTTGCATTTACTATGTTGCATTATTATACATTTATTGGGCCCGGAATGGCCAGGTCGTTAGGGCAATCGACTCTCAATCTGCGGGTCGCGGGTTCTAATCCTCGTTCCACCAAACAAGTTCGTCCTTTCAGCCCTGGGGGCATTATAATGGTACGGTCAATCCCACTATTCGTTGGTAATAGAGTAGCCCAAGAGTTGGCGTTGGGCGGTGATGACTAGCTGCCTTC
>NW_013666082.1:467305-510523 GCF_000517525.1 Limulus polyphemus
ACCAGCATACATATGATATTAGCTGTGAATTATAAAATTTAACTGAGATTTTATAAATTATTAGAAGAGTGTCAAGTTTTCATTTCAATTCCGATTGACTTTAAAAGTTATTTTCAACTTAACTAAATAATTCTGAAGAAAACCTTTTCAACAAAATGATCAAATCAATGACAAGATTCGGATCCGCTTTACTGGTTTGAGGTTATATATATATTTTTAATTTGTTAATTCCTGAGAATAAATAGTACATTTGGTCACATCATAAAACAATGTGAAATTTAAAATATGTATGCATATTTCACAGTTATTTAGCTGTGAACCCCACAAAATGGGACTTCTATGTTATAATTTCCAGTTTCGGGAAAGTAATATTGAATATGATTGTCCCATTTGGATATTCACTATAAAATAGCTATTATGGTGAACTTCGTTTCATTATATGTACTCAAATATTAGATTATATTCATTTCAAACAATTATTCAAAAACTTACCTACACTACACTTTACAATTTTTAACAATTATTTTCAGGTTTAACTTGATAAGCTTTAAAAATTAAATCTAATATAAACGAAACTTTAAGCTTTATAGCAAAAAGCTAATAAATTACGGTAGTTTATCACCGTGTTCTCTTTTTTAGCATCTAGATGTAAAAGAAAGACGTCCCTTAACGAAAAGGGTTTCTGACTTTTCCTGTGCAAATTGTGTACATGATGAATAAAACAATTTCATGACACTCCTTGTGTAATTGTGTAGCGTCTTGAAAATTTGAAAGTAAATACGGAAGCAATAACATGACTTTAAGCCCTCGAAATTAAAACAATTCACAATGATTTATTATGAGAGCGCGAATACGAATACTTTGTTCACATGTAATTACTTCTGAAAATATATTACAGTGATTTTGCCCTAAAAAGTAAATACAATTATTTTAGTTGTAAGTTTACAAACCAAAAATACAATGAGTGACTTAATATGCAAGAAAGAGACGCTTGCAATTAAATATATAATTGGATACATGGGGTATCCACAACAATGTTTGGAAGATATTACCGAAGTTACTCATTTGTAAAATTGTACTGTATACATCTGGCACAAATATTTTGACTTCTTTAAGTTATTTCTTGATAACTCGTAATTTTATGTGTTATACTTAGATCTTCGTCACTCTTTTGTGGTGCTGATATATATCGCCGATTACAGTTGTTGCATATAATATACAATACGATGTTTATATATATATGTCTCCTGCTTGCATTTATGTATTTATATATTTGTGTGTGTAGTTTTAAAATGCACAATTTTACTTATTTTTCACATTTTATATCGATTGCTATATTTTAGAAAACAGTTAGATTACTTTTATTGCAATGTACCTCGGTGAGACAGCGGTAGGCCTACGGATTTACAACGCTAAAATCCGTGGTTCGATTCCCCGCGGTGTACTCAGCAGATAGGTTAATGTGAGTTTTGTTCTAGAACAAACCAACAACAACCTATTGCAATATGTATTTCAATGAACACTCTTACTATAATCCTAAAATTATCCGTCAATTTTATTTATTTTATCTCAAGACAATATCAACATGTTGAACGTATAAAGACAAACTTATATTCAGTGTAAGCATATGTATTTTTCAGTTCCACCAGAACCTCCCCAAATCGTACAAGGCCATTATCTTGTGACAACAGCTGGAAACTCTGTACAACTAATTTGTGAAGCCCATGCCGGTAAACCGCCTGCAGAGGTATTGTACTCTTTATGCTTTAGAATTAGTCGAATTATCATTTTCATTTCAAAATAGTTTTAAGTAGTGAAATGGAATATTAAATACGTGAGTATACATTTCAAACAGCAAACTAAAATTACTACCAGTAACCACATTTATCTGTATGGTTTCTATATCATATGACTATAGTAATGCATTTAAGATTAATGACACTAATTGTCATCTTGGAGTTGTATTTAATGTAGTTTCTGACCATTTCTGGCTGTACTAACAGCTTCATCCACCATGGAAACACTGTCAGAGCAGTGCCAATTCCTTGAGACGTTTGAGTCTATCCTGTCCTTCTTCAAATGATGTTCAGAGTGATTAGTTACAGTCCAATCTAAGCTATTGCTGACCAAAGTAGATCATTTACCTCAAACCATTCATGAACAGTTTGTGAAAATCACCAAAATACATTATCTTCTGGTAAAAGTGTAGATCTCCTCCCTTAGAATTACATCAATGCTGGAAAAGTAATATTGTCTATGATACCAAAATACACTGAGCTAGTCGCGTTTACTTTTACTGCCACAAATGTATTAGATTTTTACCAGCTAAAATAGCTCCAAACCGTAATACTATATCCTCCACCATCGTTTGAGTTGGCTCCAAACCCATATCCAACCATAAGGTATAAACATTCTGTACATAGATTCGAAACTTTGTGGTGCGAATTTCCACCGTTCTAAGCTCCAATTTTCAAAATCGAAGGCCCAACTAAGCCTTGGGTCTGGATTTGTTTTTGTAATTAGCGACTTATTAACTTATAATATGTGCAGTGAAAGTAAGCCACGCTTTTCTGTTAGTTGATATATTTCCTGAATGATGTTGGATTGTGAACTGAATAATTTAAGCCGATCTGGCCTATTTTCAATAGCTACTCGATCTATGGTCTTGCATTGTTTCAACAGCACATCACAACATAAAATTATGATAGAAATAGCCCCATTATGAAAACCACCAATGTGGAATCCAACCATCGTTCCTCTTTCCAACCGTATAAGCTCCTATCCTTGTAGCATCTTACCTAAATTGTCCCTTTGTGGTAGTTGCTGACCTTCATTGAACTTTTTCTATATGGAATCTTTGGAGAAATATGCAAAATTTATGTGGATTTTCTATTAATTACAAGGTATGTGATGTCGGATTATTTTTGGTCTAATAATATAGTAAGCCATTACTTTTTATTTCTATGTCTCTCGATTCAGTAAGATATCATTACTATTAAACTGATAAAAAATATCCAATAAATACAGTGTTTCCTTTAGTTACTTGTTTATAGAATTGAACTAATTCCTTATTGTAGGGGAATATTTAACATTGTTGACGCCATGTGACCTGCAGTTGATCTATTTCTTCTACAGTTCTAATATTATGGGTAATTAGTGATTAAATATACACAATAACTTTCTTATATTTTCTGTTATTTATGAAATTGAGATTATTTCTTATTGTAGCTGCTTTCTCTACTATGACGCTTCAATGCAATCTCGTTGGTATGTGATTGTTATTCTATAGTCTAATAACAAGGACCAGAAGAAAATCGTTGAGTTTTTCATGTAAATATGTGTATTTATTGCGAGCTTCTCCCTTTTTATACCATGACTTTTAACAGTTCATTAATCTTTTTTTTGGCCCGGCATAGCCAGGTGATTAAGGCGCTTGACTCTTAATCTGCGGGTCGCGGGTTCTAATCCCCGTCACACCGAACATGCTCGCCTTTTCAGCCGTGAGGGCGTTATTATGTGACGGTCAATCCCACTATTCGTTGGTAAAAGAGTAGCCCAAGAGTTGGCGGTGGGTGGTGATGACTATCTGCCTTCCCTCTAGTTTTACACTGCTAAATTAGGGACGGCTAGCGCAGATAGTCCTTGTGTAGCTTTGCGCGAAACTCAAACCAAACTAATCATTTTAAAGGGAAGAAATTAAAAACATAAGGGATTCAAAAAAGGTGTTGTCTTTGTTTCTCTTAGATATGTCTAAACATTTTTATACACTCTGAAGTAACATTTATAAAAAGTACAATGTTATAGATTGACAGTAGTTGTAGTGAGCACTTTACAATTTTTATACTTCAATAAATATACAAGACGTTTACGCAGAAAAAAAAAATACAATTACCCTTCACGAAAAGAGAACAGCTTTACCTTAGTAAAGCTTAACTTGCAGTTGATTAAACTTACTTTTTTCACAATGACTCGGAAGGTCCAATTCTCGAGTCGCGATATTCCACTGGACACATTCCACGCTTTCAGCTGGAAAAGACGTTATTATTGTTACAATCAATGCGACTATTAACTTAAAAGTAGTCCCATAGGCAACAACTTCTGCTGACTGATTCCTCCTCCCTCTGGTGAGTAGTGGTTAGGAAGAGAGGTATGCTGGCATCTGTAGGGGTCTCTGTCCTAGTGTTTTAGTCTTGTGTCACATAAGGTGCCGTTTAGGTTAAAAATTATCTTTACGATATTGTTAGGTTTAGCTTCAAGCAAACATTATAACTGTCACATAAATATAGTATAATAACATAATTTATCATTTATAACTCGCACTAAGACTTAAAACACAACACTTTCATTTTTTTTTTCAAATCTAACATTAAGTTGGAGAAACTACAAAATGCCCATGAAATTTACATTTCACGCGTGTGTAAATTTAACTCAATAACAGCTGTGACATAAACTTTGGTTGCTTTGAAAGTGGGTCATACAAGCAAGTATACACTCTGCTTTAGCTTTAACAATTCTAAACAATTTTTACACTGGTTTTGTCTTTAATAATTCATTACTAATTTCAATGCAGACATCTGTTTGTTTGTTTGTTTTTAATTATGCACAAAGCTACACAAGGGCTATCTGTGCTCTGCCCACCACGGGTATCGAAACCCGGTTTCTATCGTTGTAAGTCCGCTATAAAGAGCAATGTGGGTCGCTGTTCTAAATTCAGCCTTCTCAGTAAACTTATGATACTTGTATTCTATTTTACTATTTCCAAGATACTCTAAAGAGTTAGCATTTATTTGTCACAGTTCATCGATTAAATTTTAATTTTGTGTTTTCAAGAGTATAAATGTTTTTTTTCTAATTCTCAGGGAGGTAAGAAATTTGAAATCAATTATTTCGCCCTCCTCATCTTAGCACATTTCATATTTTATGCCATTAGATCCTGTCGGATGTTCTTTGTCCCATGTTATGCGTAGCCTGACACAGCCTGATAGTTAAAACGCTCAACTCGCGATTTGAGGGTCGCGGGCTGGAATCTCTTCACTGAATATGCTCGCTTTTTTAGCCGTGGATATTTTATAATGTGAAGGTGGCAATGCCACTTTTTTGTTGGTAAAAAATAGCCCTAGAGTTGGCGGTGGTGTTGACTAGCTGCTTTCCCTCTAGTCTATCACTTCTAAATTAGGGATGGCTAATCCAGATAGCTCTGAAGTAGTTTGCGTAAAATTTAACAAACAAATAAACTTATCGTAAGGTTGTTGGTCTATGATGCTGGAATTAGTAACATTATGAATTAAGAGTTTGAATAACATGCCACTTTATATTCGTAATGGTGTTTTGTGTTTATCATGCATTCTACCCATTCAAGTTAATATATAATTATCTGTCTTTAGTGTATTGAGGCGTTCATCTGCTTATGAGAATATTCGCAGCCTGAACTCTCATAAAATACCTTCAACTATTTTGCTGTACCAAGGAAGTTTAATAACTTTCCATTCCTCCTTCTGACGTTCTCTTTGAAACCTTCAGTGAAGGTTAAGTTGCTATTTTATATTTTCTAACGAATATACTTTTTAATGAATCTGAAAAGGATCTAGGAAGTTTCAAAATCTCTAAGTCTTAGGAATTTGTGTTGGCTTAGCATAGTTTTATGCGTTTTGGAGAGATTTATCACAGCACTTGAAATACAGTGTCACTTGCATGTGTTCTGAAATTCCCTAAAATACTCCTTTCCATTCCTTCAATGTAAAAATATCTACTTTAAAATTACATTATTTTGTACTATACTTTTCTTGTGACACTAAACCGCTTATTTCCAGGCTGATCTGACCAAACGATTTGTCTTGACAGTCAAATATCTTCTTTGTGACAAGAGTGGCCATTTTTTATCAATTTCCTTGAGTTACTTAGTTACGTTATTTCTCATAAAAGATATCGCCCATGTATTGGACTTGTTTTGTGTCTGATGTTGTCAATATTAGTTTTGATGTGGGTTTTGTATCTTCGCAGTTCCTGTGTTAGTCTAGTTTCAAATGTTATATTTCTCTTATATATTAGTCATGTTATATTTGTAAAATACATTTGTTAGTTGTTAAAACTAATAAAAGAATTGGCGATAACTCATTTAATTTTGTTGTTGCTGAGTAGTGGTCTATGCATATATGTTTGAGACATGCGGTATAGTTCAGTGGCATAGTATTCATATTCATTGAATGATTTAGTGAATATTTAATATTTTAAGAGTAAATGTCAATTTTTTTAATCATCAAATTTCTAGACTGTCATTATTACATTCGCAACACGTTAATTTATTTTTCAGTACAGAAAACAGCGTAATATAATACGTCATTGGATGGATGAAAACCTTGGCTTTCTATTGATTATAAATAATATAGTATTGAATGTAAGAGCAAACTATTGACAAATCCTAAGAAAAGAGGATATGACAGATGGGTGTGGAAAAAGGGGGTCTGAATTTCTATTTCATGGCATTGTAACCAAACAAAATTGAAGGTTATGAGCAATTACAACATTATAATAAGTAACTTACGTTAAATTTCGTACTTCTTGGAGGGATAGTGAATAAAATATAGAAAAGTGGATACCACTTTTTTATTGCTTTACAAAATTAAGCACTTAAAACTTATATACTATTAACCTATGGATTATTAGCTACGATGTTATGCTATAATAATTGGTATAACATTAACAAAAAGCAGTTTAATTAAATTTTAAATGTAACTTACTAAAACATTGTGACATGCACAGTAAATGATGCCCGTGATGAGAGGGTTAAATTAGGTCAATACTCTTCAATCACCTTAAACGTTATTGTATTACATGGTTATTAATCCAGTGAAGTGACTCTTGAGAGAATTTGAAATGGCTACTAGACTGTTTTCAGTAATACATGAACACTTCATACTTCCTACTGCTAGATCTGGTCACATTAAGGCAAAGTATTAATGTTGTGAGCGGACTATTTCCATTTCAGGAAAAATCACTTCTAACCTGCTGACACGTCTGAAGGTAAGCATTTTATTATTTTTGTTAATAAGAACTGTATCCTATGTATAGTATGCAATATAATATAGGTAAACTAAATTTCTCATGCGTATTAAACGCTATTTTTATTATTTTCATTTATTTAATATTATATGTTATTATTTTTATTATATATTATATTCTATAGTTAAAGTAAATTTATCATGTTTTGAACTATATTCACAATTTGTATTTATTATTATTATTATAAACTATAGTCTATATTATATAACTGAGATATGGTTTTGTATTTCCAGCGTAATCATGAGGCAGAGTTACAGAAGTCTACATCTGATTCTGGTGCTTCCACCCAGCTGCAGCAACCTGCAATAGCACCGTACTGAACAGAATCAACTAAATATAAGTCTACACACCCTCTTCAAACGCACATCACTAACAAACTCGTCAGTTTTATTGCCGGTACACTGCAACCCTTCTCAGTGGTGGAATCAAACGATTTTCAAGATCTAATGGCAACCATGGATTATCGTTATTTTTATTCTTCCCAATCACAAGCATTTGTCCACAATGTTGATCGAGAGCATGTTTGATGAAGTCCAAGTAATATTTATCTATCTACTGCAACTTGTACCCAACATCAATGTTGTTGTGGATATCTGGAGTAGAAGACAAATGTGCAGCTTTCTTGGAGTCACTGGTAATTTTATACTTGACTGGAAAACCCAAACAGTCATGCTGGTATCTTGGTGTTTCAAAGGACGTCGCACATCTCATTACATTGCAGCTCAATATGATGAATTAATAAATATCTTTAATATCAGCAACAAGGTGTCATATGTGACACCTGATAATGCATCCAACATGATCTAGGCTTTCTGCTTGCCTGGATTTGAACCGGAAACACTACCTAGTGTGAGAGATGGTGATAGCTCATCTATATATATAGTGGCTCAGAAGATGAACTTTTGGATGGATCTAAATCAGCAAACAAATTATCCGAATTTCTTCCTGGACATGACCCCTGCTTTTCCTACACGCTACAGCTTATGATGAGAAATGGCATGAAAAAAAGCTGTGCGAGTGTTGAAAGTAATTTCCAAAGCGTCAGCCACCGTATCCTACATTCAACACAGGCAACTGATCTACTTGAAGGAGAGGTCAGAGTTCGGTCGGTAACAACAACACGATGGAACGCAGAAATTAAGATGATTAAGTCTTTATTGAAAATTCCTCAGGAGAAGCTGGATAATATAGATACTGCTAAATTGAAACTTACTTTTCTTGATCGAACTGTGCTTGCAGATTTGGTGACAATACTGACACGTTTTGAAGAGGCAACATATTTCACCCAAGGTCAGAATGCTGTTACCTCCACTTATGTAGTACCATGCGTTTATGGGTTGATGATTGAGATTGACGGCATGCGGTCCAGATATAATTTCAATCTTGTCTCTGCACTGAAAAAATATGTTCATGCATGGCTAATTCAGTATTAGCAATGACGTATTTTCTGCTTAGCTGCGGTATTGAATCCCAGATTTAAACTTGACTTGTATTTCACTGGACCTATGGTCTATGAATCCAATCGATTGCTCCTGTAACAAGAAGTCAAGTAAGTTACCCCAACAAATAATCCTATAATTATGGAACCAAAAGAGGACTGTAAATCCCCCTTCGCTAAAGAAGTGAGCTCTTTAGTTTATTTGCTGCCTCCAAGAAACCAGCCACATAATCTTCAGAAGATACAAAGATCAAAACCTACCTCGATGGTCCTTGTGTTCCCGAAGAAATCAACCCTCTAGGTCATTGGAACATCCACGCAAAAACGTTCCTACCCTATCTCTATTAGCCAAACGCTACCCAGTGTTTAAGTATATTCTGCCCCCGTTGGACGTTTGTTTATCATCAGAGGCAAAACCCTTAGAATTGATCGCTGCCGCTTCACTGACAAGACATTTCAGACACTGATGTTTATAAAAAACAATGGGCAGTTATAATATCTATAAGTCTCCTTTAAGAATATATTTTTTGTTCTAAATATTTTTATTACACTGTAAAAAATAAAACTTTTGAAATAATATTTGTTCAAATTTTGTCTGTTTCAGTTTCGAAAAAGTTTGTTTCATAAAATAAAAGTATTGAGATCTTATTGTTTGCTGTATTCGTATTCGAATACTTAGCATTTTCCCTGTATTCGTTTTCGTATTCGTAAAAATATGGAGTATTCGTATTTACTGCTTCATTCCTGATGTGTTTCAATGGCTGTAGCTGTTTTTATTTCACTTTTATAACTGTCTTTATCGAACGTAAAAAACAACTTATTATTTTTTGGCTAACAGCCAGTTCAAAAACCTCTACTGGTTAGATACACCCGTCTTTAATTGTTAACTACTGGCCAAAGAGAAAGAAGGCATCTAATAATACTCGCAACAGAAAGGCTTTTTCTAGCTTTTTGAATCAAATAATATATGATAGTGTGGAGTATGTCCAGTGACAACACAGCTCAAGCCTCAGACTCTTCGTACTGCAAACCAATACGCTAACCAGTAGGCCATGCCCCATCCCATTAAAAAAGAAACAACTTTTTTTGATATTACAATGAAAATAATATACTTATAAGTTCAAGAAACCTAGTGAATCATTGAAAGTTAACCCACAAAACAATCTAAGGAAGATCGTGTAATTATACAGAAGTAAAAATATAAGAACATTATAGTTTAAAAAGAGAGTTTTTTGTTTTTTACTGTTGGCAAACTCAGTTCTAGCTTAACTTAACTAGAACGGATTAACTTGACTGTTGAGCTCAAAATAACGCAAACACATGAGAGTAGAAGAAAAATGCTGATTTGGATTAAGCTACTTAGAGATCTAAAATTGTATATTTTCGATCTTTTCCTCTTATGCACTGTTTCTTGTTTCTAGACAACAGATTTATAATATATAATGTGAGGTTGGAATTTTGATGTGATTTATCAATGGGAGAGAACAGCGCATTTAAAGTTTTGGTATATAAATGCCATGGGCAATACGATTTTTGGAAAGGATTGTTTGTTTGTAATTAAGAACAAAGCTACACAATGGGCTTTCTGTGCTCTGTCCACCAAGGGTATCGAGACCCGAATTTTAGCGTTGTAAGTCCGCAGATTTTGGAAAGGAAACCCTGCCAGTTGAAAAGTGAAATATATTAGTGGCTTTAAGGCATAAAGACTATAAATTGTGAAGAACTCATAAAATTCAGCGTACTTTACCTAAACAGTAATTTTAGGTCCTAAACATCAGGTACGGAAAACAACTAAACCGGAGTTTTGAAATATTAATTGAAAAATTATATTGAAAATATAAATATTATATTGAAAATATAAATATTATATTGAAAATATTCAATATATATATATTGAATAAGTTAAAAGATTAATTGCACCTACTTGTGATTATTGATGTTATTTTCAATTCTAATAAAACATTTAGAATACAGAATCACACCAAAAAAGGTATGATGAATTAAAAAAAGATCCAAAACTCGAGCGCTTTCGAATAGTTTTCTGTTATATTCCATTTTTCAGTCATTTTCTCTACAAGTTGCATTATTTCAAAACGTACTAGTTTGTATATGTTACGTTTGTTTTAAGTTTGCTTGCATATGATTATTATTATTTAGTCATGGTTTTGCATTTGTTTTTTCTTTGTTTGCTGAAGCACAGATTCGCGGAATGAGCTAACTGTACCGTACCCACCTCAGGAATCAAACCACAAATATCAGTGTTATAAGCCCTCAAGCACGTTTTGATGTAAATAACACTAGGCTTTACCCAAACAGCGGTTTCAGTCATATTCATCCAAAGGCATTGTTCCTAACTAATAATACTTTTATAGCTTAAAACTATAAACGCATACGGTTCCGTTCAAATTGAAAAGGGCTAGGAATACTCTTGTTGTTAGCATATCAGTCTGTGAATCAAAGGGTCCAAGGTTCACGACACAATGACATTGTGTGTGAAGTATAAATCAGAGTGACCGAAAATCCTATTCTTCAGCTGAAAGAGCTGAAATAAGCCATTAGGTGAAGATGCTGCTAGCTGCTTGCCTTTAGTGTATTCAGGAAGTCTCTGGCCTGGTCGTTTAACCCTCTTTCCACAAGATGTCATTCAATTTGAAAATCACAATTCTGTTTCATGCTAAAGTATCAAATGTAAATAGTAAAAATATGAAACAATGGAAAAAAGTTGTTTCATATAAATTCTATTTTGACAAATCTTTCATTGAGCAAATGTGAGGCGTTTTTCTTGGTTAGTATGCCAGTCTGCGGATTGAAAAACCCAATAATGGTGACCAGTTATATTACCAAATACACTTCGCACTTTTAACTTTTTGGGCATTATAACTTTGATAATCAATCCCACTATTCAATAAACAGTAGCCACATAGTAGCTGGCAGATGGTGTTTATTCATTGCGTTCCCTCTGGTCAGTAGATTTATATTAAGTTTGTTTATTTCTACACTTTAGAGGTCTCTGACCTTGTTGTTTAGCCCATATGTCGCATAAGGTGCTATTCAGGTTGAAAATACTAGATGATAAATTTATTAAATCAACACATATCGTAAATTTGCATAATAAAATATTAATTGTAGTCAAGACGTATAGTCATGTAAGAATCAGAAAGAAAAAAATTAATATAATAAATGGGTTATATAATCTCCAGGCTCAGGCTTAGCTAGCCCTAATTTACAAATCTTGATCAGTAAGTAGCACCTGCCTATTATGAGGGATTGATTGTCAACACAACAGGCGACTTTTAGTAGATAACAATGAACAAAAATAAATAATTAAATTACAATACTTAAAATTAAATTTTGTTTCTAAAAATATATATCTAAATATGAGCTTACAAGAACACTAAATTCTGAATTCTGAACTTACTTGTTTAATTTTTTTAGTCAAACATTTTGTTTGCTAACTACATGGACGAAATTGTAGCAAACTGTTGCTCAGTAACAAAAAACAGAATTCTTTCACTGAACAAAAAGTGCTACCCATGATATGCAGAAGCTACAAACAAGGCGAGAAAAACCTGTAAATTCAATTGTTTTTAAAAGCGTAAAGCTATACAATATATTATTTACTGTGCTCACCACGAGTATTGAAACTCGAAAAACACTCAATATTATCGCAGAATCACCAGGGCGTTATGAGTGAAATATAACTTGTCGTTGTTGTATATTAGCGCAAAGCTGTACGATGGGTTATCTATGCTCTATCTATCACGGGGAGTCGAATCCTGGACTTTATAGTGTTGTAACTCGGTAAGCTTATCGATGGCACAAAACAGAACAAAGTATTACAGAATGGATATTTGAGTTGTGCCCACCACGGGTTTCGAAACTCGCTTTTCAGCGTTATAAGCTTCTAGGCTTACTGAATGAGCCACGGCACTCTGTCCGTCATAGGGAATCAATCCTCTGATTTTAGCGTTATAAGACCATAAATACCGCTGACCCATTGAGAGACAGTAAATAAAAGTAAACTACTTGTGATCTAAAAGTTAGAAAATTGCAAAATCTCATGGATAATTTTTTCAGCAGCGATCCCTAGTACTTTCTTCATTTACTTCTTTTCATATTGCTCTAAACTATACTCTAATATAAACTCTAAAATATGTCACGTTGCAATGCAACTGGTAAACAACTTTATGGGAAATATATAACATTACTGATTACTGAAGATCAGTTGTTGCTACAAGTATAGCTTTATTAATGAAAACTATTATTTGCTTATGTTCATTTACTTTGATACTTATCAGTTATACATTTTTCTTTGCTGCGCAGTTTTTGCTATTTGCAAACTACTATATTAACATTGTGGTAGTTTCACTTCTTTTCGCAAATTTTCTGTAAAACACTCTATAGAGAATTTACTTTCATTGTTAACTTAAGTTTAGTTTTTTTAAATGAGTTATATTACAAATTTCTTTTCTGAGTTTGTAGAACATAACTAATTTCAAAACGTTTTAATTTGGTATAAATTCAACTGTCTCAATAGCAAGCAAAGTAAAATACATGTACTACTAAATAACTCCGTAGTAATTTTAGTGAACATCATGATGAAGTGCTATTACGTGTTTGTGAAAGTGTGACATGACTTCCACCTTGATTTTTTCTGTCGTAATCTTTGTTCTCAGTAAGAATTTCAAATTAGAATTTTCGTTTAAAAGTGTAAACTATTTTTTCTTTTCTTTTCTCCTCAATCCTAAAGAACCAGAGTTCTAGGACTACTACTGATTTAGATTCCACTGAAACTTAACATGGTTTGTTTAAATACTTTAGGCTGTAATTCTATACATCTTTATGAGATTTTGTTCATATCTTTGACATGGAAATACTGTGGTGATAACATGTATTGAAATTAGTTAAATACATATGACAGTTACGACGTTCATAAGTAGTTTGGCTAGCAATATTTGTTTAAGGAATGCGTTTTAACATCAAGAAAATCAATAGACTATACTTAAATTAAACAATAAAACAGTTTTATCCAATGATGCTGTAACGAATTTCGACGGAATGCTTAAACCGCCCATCCTCTTTAAACAAAAATCAATTGAGCTAGTGACTTTTGCTCTTGTTTATATTTCAATTGCCAGTAAATCCTGCGGAGGAAGGTATAGGTTAGATTATCGGACAATGTTGTCTAATGAACTCAAATATAATCAGTGATAGAAATCTATATAGCCTCATTTAATGTTCAAACATTGTGGAGATTGCCTTTAAAGAAATAAGATTTCCTATCGTCAAACTGGTTTTGTGAAAATTTCATTATATATATATATATTACTTTATCCATAGACTAAAAATTGTGAAACTATTCAACAAATAGTAAATGTGAACAAAAAATTGTTATTTATCTTTCGTTATGATGTTTATAAGATAACTGACGGGTGGACACAGAAATGTTTAAAGTTGGAAAATGTCGGGACATTTTTGATGTTATAGAACCGATGTGTTCGATCATCCTGTTATAATTGTTTATTTCGAGAATTTCCAATAACGTATCATTTTTATTAAACGAAACAATAACAAATTAATAAGCTGGCAAGCAAGGATTTATAAGCATAATAAAGTGATTTATCTTGGGGGGAACAGACTACATATTTCGACAAACAGTGGTCTGTCTTCTTCAGGTCTGAAGAAGGCAGTCTAATGTTCTGTCGAACATGTATGATGTTCCCCAAAATATAAATCCCTTTGTTAAATTTATAAATTGTTGTTTGCTAACCTATTAATAAGACTATTCGTAACATGTGTTTGTACCTGTAAATAATACAAACTGAAAAGAATAAAGTAAAACAAACTAACAGTTTCTGAGCTAGTATATCATCAATAGTTTTGTTTAATAGGCACCGAGTTTATTCTCTCCCAGCGCGAATATTTTTAAAAAATCTGTGGTATATATAAAGACACTAACTTAATTGTATAAAAGATAGGGAGCGTATATTCTGACATATGTATAGAAATTATGTTGCATTAATTTTAAACTTTGTGAAGCCAAGGTTCACTACTATAGTCAGAATAGGAAACGGGTTACAGTGCTATTGGAAGGAACACTGAATAGGAAGGAGAAATATTGATTCTTAACTTGTCTGTTAGAGTTCCCTTTACTTAAAGATAAGTACCGTTTTTTTTTTAGAAGTCGCTTCCTGTGTAACTTGGAACTGTTATCATCGGGGCTAGATTGACGTACAGGTCTTACAGACCCGGTCGTAGTGTTTGACGCGTTAAGTATCCCATCCATTAGATGTGTTCCTCATTAAGTTCAAATGTAAATATACTTGTAAGAATAGAATAACAGGCACTTCAATCTCACTTTATTGATATTAAGTTTTAATATTTTTCTTTTAATACCAACGTTTAGCTCTTTTAAGTCATCCTTTTTTTTTCGTATAGTGTTGAGATTGAATGTTTTTCAGTAGCAAAGCGTTAAATATGCATAGATTCTTAAAAAAAAAAACTATGTCAAATTAGAGAATGTCACTTTATTTTCAGAAACAGCTGGGAAAAGTGAGTTTTTATTCTCTTATTGGGTGAAAATGTTGCTGATTCAATGTGGGTTTTTGCATTCTGAGGTGTCTGTTTGAGTTTAGTCACGTGTTTCTAGGGCAGGCGCTAGGGAGTTGTTAGGGTGGGCCTTGCACTCACAAATTCCTCTTTGGCCCACCCAAGTTCATTCCCCCTATAAATGGTTTAAAAATCATAGTATCAATTTTAATAGCTAAAAAGAATAGAAAAGGGTGTTTCTTTGCATTTTTTTTCTTACTTTGGTGCAACTTTTTTTTTTAAATTTTCATGTAATAATTATTTTCTAAGAAAAAGGCTATCATCAAAGTATTTTTGACACGTCTTGTTTAGTTATAAAGCTCCCAACGTTTGAATATCTTAACTTGATTTAACTCAATATTATGCATAAGGTAGTTAAATTTTATGTTATTTAGGCTCGTAGAAATTATAAAATCAAACTATTCTGCATGTGGCCGTTTCTAAGGCTATAACAGTGCTTTCAAGCATTCCGTTAGTTGCACTTTGTTTAATTATCATATATTATTTGGTATATTCATGAACCACGACAGTGGTTTGTTAGATATATACCACCGTTTAAGTTAATATGAGTGTTATAATCTAATGGCTTAAATATAGCATCAAAGTTAAATTAAGTTATTTTTAAAAGCGATAGCTTATCGCAGGTTTTGTTTACGTAACTATGCATGAATCATACTTTTTGTTTAATTGTTGTGAATTGGCGCTTGTTGTACTATTGTATCATGTTACTACAAACTTGCAAGTTTTTCTCATTGTTTCTATTGGGTATTATTCCATTATAATATTAAGTAGTCTTTGGAACGTTCTAGGCCCCTGTCAGTCTATAAATACAAATACAAAAGATAGTTAGATAGCTAGCTAGATTTAGAGTGCGTGATTCGGAGTTTAGGCATAAAGAGTGTTTAGTGGCGATTTCTAAAGTGAACTTATCACAGATTGTGTTGTAATTACAGTTGGGTTCTAAAGTAACTGAACTAACCTGTGTGGACTTTGACGATAAGAGATAATTAGTTAAAGTTCTGGATACAAATGTAGTAACCAATATTATAGCGTAAAAGAAATTAGCACCAATTTTGATGAAAAGAGACGATTATTTAAAGCTCTGGATACAGCTATGGTGACTAACTGTGTAATGAACATTTGTAGATACGTTTGACGTGTTTTAATATATTATTTTAAAACGTGTAGACTAACTGCTGTTTGTTTATTGTTGAAATTTATCGCCAACAAGTTACAGACACTTACTGTAAATAATTCGGCCCACATACATAAAATGCCTGACATAGTTCATAATAAGGATCGCACAGAAATTTGCTCAAAACTGAAATAGAACATTCGGACAAAAACTACCTTAAAAAGCACTCAAACCCTTCCTTTTCAAAAGTTAAGACCGCTCAACCGTTGATAATAAACTAGATAAGTTATTTCATGATTCTGGACAAAATCAAAATTAGCCCATTTGGTCATATTATTATTAATGTTATTGTTTCACAAGCTTACAGCAAAATCGATTGGGAATTTTACACCAAAACCTAAACAGATGTGTTATATAAAGCACTGCAAATGTCCATAACCTATTTAAAAGTTGATTGGTTTTCATTAAAAGTTGATTTACGTGGTTATAAATACATTGTAGATGCGATGTTGTTCTGAGCAGTTGCTTTTGCAGTTGATACGACACGTTTTAAACGAGTATTTACACAAAACCTCATGCACAAAGCCACCTGGCTTAGTAAATAATTACTTTAAAAGACACAAAGCCTTATTTATAGCGGTGTTTTATACGCATTTGTTGTATTTGAAAAGGCTGCTTTTCTAATGGTAAAATTTTACATGCACTTAGTGGGAATTGTGTCTTACTCTAAACGTATATTTGCCCATTGCTGTACATTAACAAAGCCAACATACAAGGTAATTAAAGAGTGAAAATTTAAATCGACAAATAGGGACCGCACAGGAATTTTCCTAAAAAACAACAACAACAAATAACAGAGAAAGTAGTTTTAAACTTAATTCGATCTTCTTAATTTTGCCATGCTGCAGAATTTTCAAAGTCCTTCACTTTCCGTCAAAACATTCAGTGTTTTTCTAGTAAGCACATTAGTTGGAAACTACAACTCGTGCACTTTGTAGCGCATTAACTGGAAACTGCAACGTGAAAGGTTCCGGAATTTTCTGTCTCTAAGTGGATTTCCACGACTATATTTCAGCAAGTTTTTAACAGTGGATGATTACCATAGTAGATTTTCCTACTCAGACGACAGTGGTGATTCTTTCCACTGTTACTTATACTTAGCAAAAATTGTGAGTGCGTATTCAATATATATTACTACTGAACATAGCACTATTTCATATAGCTGTTCCTATTTTTAAATAGTTAGTGATAAGGTAGCGTTTGTAAATGCTGTGAATAATTGGTGACTTCCGCTAAGTGTGTCACTGTTGTCTATTTTGCATGCATTCTTTGTATTACCTGTTGAAGAACATACATATGCATCGTGGTAAGCATGCTACTGCGTCTGTTTACATTGCATTAATCTGTGCTCTATTATCTTAGAAGAAACATTATTCCATTCTGATGGCATTCCTTTGTTGCTACTCGTCTTTGTTACATTACACTGCGACACTGATGGAAGTCGGTCGTTAAATCTGTAATGATACAATCTTTGCCTTCAAGAGGGTCCTTTGAGAACAACTTTAGATTTTCTTTCTTGTAGTTGCATATCAGTACATGTGTTTATTCTTTGTTGTTATTTTTTTAATAAGTTCAGTGTGGTGGTTGGATAGAAAAAAGCCAATGCAGCAGTAAACTGTTGAAAAACATGTAACATTCAGCTGAACGCATATGCAGGTATGCAGCTTAAAATTTATTCTCCATAAATAAACATAAAAACAAACTTAAGAAACAAGGTTAGCAAAAATTGTTAATTTAAAAAGGGGGGAATAGGGATCGTCAAAAAAGTACAGAGACAAGTTGAATCAAAATCCAAAGAATATATTTTCAAGCCTACACCTAGGAACATTAAAAATAGTAAACAAACGAAGATGGAAATAGTGTCTACACTATTTCTCAGGCTACAAATTCCTATTTGAATTCCTCTAAAATTGATAAGTTCGGCAGACATGGAGTCAAATTAGGAATTTTACAGAACTCACTGTACACAAAAATCAGATTTTTTAAAAATTGCCTGTGAATTTATTTAGCTCGCATGTGTGAAAGGTAATTTGCATGCATGCAAAGAATAAAAATTATTATTTTTATCTCAGAGTTTGCATATTTCATTCACATAACCCCTAGAACTTCGTAATGAACAACAAAATATTTTTCGCTAAAACTTTATATATTATATCTTATCTTCTCTACCGTAACACTAAATTTAACAGATTTCTACTCGATTCAAAGCAATTAATAGCTACTTTATATAAATTGTATAAAATTACAATACACGAAAACAGATATCGCAGCTGGAATTGGGCTATATTAAAACGATTTGGTAACCTCACCACCTCGTCACAGTCCACGTCGACACGTTCTGTCGTGCTCTATCTGACGACGTGTGCCCTGATAATAGCTCTGCATTTTAAAAGTTCATTCTTAAGTCTGTTATGCTCAAAATGCTTCACTTCTCCCTCCAAGGTTTCTATATTCTATCTAGTGTACGAGCACTCAGTTCCCAACACCCGTTTCAACAGTATGATCACACAGAAATCCATAGATACTGTTTCCAATCCTGACCAATATGTCTTCGAAATCATTAGCATGAATACCTGTTTCATTTTTCAGCTGTTCGAACTATGCGACAGCTGAACGGGAGATATTACTGTAAGCCTTATCTCGGTGAGTCCATACCCTGTTTGCCTCGTTTTCAGACAAACTGTAGATAACAAACATGAAAATGTCCATTCGTCTGCCTTTCCATATCTACTTAAATGTCCAACAGTGAAAGTTTACACTTTGCAAATACCATCTTGGCTAAAATGTTTGCATATGTTGTAACAAATCTTATCATTATTTTTATTAAGATGGAATACAAATACACTTAGCGCTGTCAAAAGTCAGTGGAGTTAGAATATTAAAAATAAGTGTCTTGGTAGCACTGGCAGAGATAACGTAGTGATGCCAATGTAAGGAGAACAAAATCTTTAGTTTCTTTCTCGAATATACTGGGTATAAACTACGAATGAACCAAAACGTAAAGCTTATAGTTCGTGATAAAAGAAGTTATTTCATTGGATAGATTTAATGGAAAGATTGTTGTTTTTTTTCTTATGCCAGGGAAAACCAACATTAGTATTTATGATTAGGTGTGCGGAATATATGCGAGATTAATCAAGAGAGAGTCGTCACTCAAGCACCCAGCAGTACATCCTGAGATGAGGTAGTCTCACCTGTCGTTTTGACCCTTTATTCTCGAGACAACCATCCAGCTGAAGGGCGGGCCAAGCAGTGAACGCGAAGTTATCACCACTGCCAGCTGACCATGTCCCTGTTCGATGTTTCGAACACTCACCATACATTCGGTAGGCGTGTTTTCACTGTCTCAGTTCATACAGGCATTGTGTATCGCTTTATACTTCTGTCAAATAGAGAGCGACGCATTTGCTGCCTTCATATGTACTTCGATCGTTACTTTCCTTTGGGCTTTTCCACATAAGATTCAGAAAAGCGTCTAAAAAACTTGCCTGCATATCCTCTGCACCCTACTTCGATAGAGAGACAGTGGGTTGTCCACCATCCATCTCTGCAAATATCTAGGATCCCAAAGTACTTGGTGATTCTGTACTCATGTACCGCACAGATATTTTCTTCCCATGAGATCGACATCTCGTCACAACAATTCTCTTCTTCTTTGACCAGTACAATATCGGATCTAAGCTCAGTAGCCACGGTAACATACAGAATGATCGTCTGCATGTCCAACTTTACTGACAACTTCTAATCGTTGGCTGTTAGTTAGGATGCTGCTTCTTACTCTACTTGAAATAATAGTGTCAGAATTACTATCCTGCATTTTATATCTAGCATTATGAACCCATTTTTGTCTATACATGACTTCATCGGCAGGGTTTAAAAAAATAACAAGAAACATGCACAATAATATATATTTATATAGTTTAAATTTAAACTTTCAGTTTTCCCTTACTCGTCATGCCTTTGTCCTAAATGTCATATTTCCTTTCAGAGTTCTTAATGAAAATAAAATCTTCAAGTTACATTAATGTTTCAAATTTATAGTTTTGCGGAGTGTGAGTAAAAATGAAAATAATTTTCAAATTTTATGAAATAAACAAAGTATCAAAATGCTTACATTATTTTCAACTTTAAAAACATTTTTTTAACTAGACTGTAAGTTTTGCCAATAAACGATACTCGTAAAGTCTGTCATCATGGTCTCTGGTTTCATCAAATGCATAGGCATCATACGAACTATTCCATTTTATGTTCAAAAACTTCACGTTACGTATTTTGATCGTTAAAATCTCCAGAGAAAGCAGTGCCTTATTTAAAAATAATTCTAAGACGTTGCGAAACACGTTACCAGTAGAGAGTAAATATATGAGCCACTTATATTCTTTGATCTCTCCATTAGCCGTTAAACAAAAAAGATAGTATTGTGTTTTGTCTTTCTAAATTAATAAAATCGCCTAGTTTCTGTAATGGTGCATTTTAGCAAACTGTCTTCGAACTATTAATAAGTAAGTTGGATCTAAACTAGAGGGCATTGACCTATCCCAGTTGCTGTAACCTACACTACTAATACGTGTTGGTTGGTTTGATGTACGAACATTTACTCACAATTAATAACCTAAATTACTTTAGGTGTTTGAATAATGTATGACAAATCGCCACAATTAATTATCTATCATTATTCAGCAGAATAATTGGTTGTTTATTTTTTAAATTTTACTTTTTGTCGATGAAGAGAAATTGATAAATAAAAAAATTCCTACTAGTACATTAGTACATACTGATTCGGCGTTTGGCTGACCTGGTATAGTCTTCATTAAAAAAAAAACACACCAAAGAATCACCGACACTTTCTTCGTAATTTGGCTGTGACTATCCAAGTAAATCAAGTGGTCTTTGGCATTTTCTGCAAAACAGCATATCCTGACGTAACTTTTTTTTTTGCAAGCCCCCAGTGGCACAGCGGCATGAATCAACGCTAGAATCCGGGTTTCGATACCCATGGTGGCCAGAGCACAGATAGCCCATTGTGTAGCTTTATGCTTAATTCCAAACAAACAAACAAACAAATAACCCCTCCAAAAAATATTTTCTTAGAACTAGTTTTCGATCCGCTTCAGAACTGGTCATCAAGGTTAATGAACAATATAATCGTACAGGCGTAAAAGTTAAATATAGTAGGCCTAATACTAATGTCTTACGACAGTTGTAAACTTGTAATTCTAAAAGCCTAAAATGACAACTCTGAGCGTGTTTCGAGACATTTATATATATATATATATATTTGTTAATTTCTTTTCCTCACTTAAACATAAGATTCAATGAAGAAAATATTTTCTTCAGTGGAATTCATTTTTAGTAAGGAAAGCTGAATAGATGGATAAATGAATAACCTATTAGGCTGAATAAAGATAGATAATTAACTGGGTCGGTGTGTCTTATTTCATCCAAACATCTAAAGTATTATAAGTTATTAGTGGCGAATAATCGACTATACATCAAAACCAAACGTTTAATATTGTAATTTAATTACATTGTATAATGCTATAATGCTAAACAGCTAAGATAAACGAAAGACGTCATTCGAAATGAGATTTGTATCCAAACCAAGGTCTTTCTGTACAGCCCTTTACAAGGACCACAATGGTGAGATTATTCTAGTTTTCGTCGTCAGAATGGTTTTCTCTATGAATAACTAAAACTTCTTGAATGAACAGATGAATGTACGCCAGATGTCTAGTAGTACAATAATTATCAACTCTCGAATTAATTGTCTTAATATAAAATATTTTCTTTTGTAAGAAAAATGTTTAATTTCTCAGCAACCGCAGATTATAATTAAAATGAATACTATTAACTTGATGTAAGAACGTGAGGACGTTATATGGATCTTGCAAAACGTAGTGCATTCTCTCAGTGTATAATATATACATAGAGACATTTCTAATAACGTGGAGATAAAGATTTCTTTATCTCAAAGTGTAAACTTTCAGCAGTTAATAGAACCAATACATCGATTTATTTACATAAAATACATTCAAAAACATTTTCGTAGATCAACAAGATCATAAACATGAAATGGAAAATATTGATAAGATAAGTAACGAATTCACAACTTACTTGTTTTTATAAAGCTGTTATTTCAATCTATTAGCCAGTACCAAAATAGTAACATAATTCTTCTTTCAAATTTTTTAATTAATTAATTGAGACTGTGAGGAATAAAATCTCCGATAAATAAAAAAAGTGTAATGTTGCCACTGTTAAAACTCAATTATGAAGCTGTTACTTAAATTATAAATTAAATCTGTAGCTCTAAAAACACATTGATTAGGGAACACCACTGCTTGAAAATCGGGGAGGGAATGGTTACTTTCTGCTGTAGTTCTTATTTCAATAGGAAATGGACTCAATTTTGGTGGTGATTCAGACAGGACTCTGTTGCGAGCATCTGCTGTCAACCGCTAGTATAAATCTAGTGAAAGAGTGCTAATAATTTTGAAACTCGAATATTAGTCATGATACGGAGCTGTCAAAAGCATATTCTGAATGTTTTTCGTCAAAATAAACGATGTCCAGACTAGCATGTTGCACTAACTTGAAGACGTATACCTTATCCAACTTAGAATTTTACCAATGTACAAAATATAGTGTTGTCTAAAATGTCGCAAAATAACAAATAATTCATAACTCACTTAACTATCACCAACAGAGCAAGTCCAGACCTGCTGAAACATTCTCCCACCAAAATATTGATTTTACCATTGTTTATGGTTGAATTGATAGTCATTTCTCAAGTATTATCCAGGTTTCAATGAAAACCCAAACTATTTGATTGCGAAACTAATAATAAGTAGCAATATACATCCCTCATCATTATTATTTTTTATTGTTTTTCCTTTAACTTCAACATTCAAGGCACAATGAAACTGGTGCTTTGCACACACAGCTGTTATGAACGACTACTAGGCTGAAACTCTTCTGTGAAATCAAGCAGCAAGGATGCTTACAGTTGATGTGAAGGCTTTCATCCTGATACCTTACTAAAGTCATGGATAATGGGTTTATTTTATGGTTTTGTTCCACAACATAGTCCTATGTTTGAATCGATAGACCAAAAAGGGAGTAATTTTGAGTTCTGGGTCTATATTTCATATTACTGCGTTCAGCATAATTTCTCATCTACAGACTACTTCTGCAGTATATTTAAATATGAAAAGGTGGGTTGAAATGTCTCGGATATTCATATGACCAATAAAGCATCGAACTACACCATAGGATGAATGAATGTAAAAATTCAGAGGGGAACTGCCTATTACCACTATGAATGTACTCTTTCCCAGTATTTGTGGGAATTTATTGTTAAAGAAGGCAGTAAAATAAAAGTCAGATATAAATGATACACAATAAAAGAGATTTGTCGAGATTTCTCACAAAAGCAAGTCACCCACAAACTAGGTTTTTGTTCTACTTTTAATCTATGAGATGGGCCATGAGTTAAAATAGCAAGATTATAAAAATGATTTACTATAGACAACAAGATTATATCTGCTTTTATTCTATTGTACTTCATAAAAAAAACCTTGTACGATGTGATGCTACAAAACATTACGATTAAATATATTCATTTATATAAACAAATATATTAATTTAGTGTTATTAGAATATTTTAGACTTTAATAAAAGGCCTTGTCTCTTTTTTTAGGAACAAAGGTTATGCATACAATCTTAGGCTGGATGTAGCCTCATAGTTAAAGTGCAGGAACGTGAATTGGAGAGTCTATGACTTGTGTCACTTGTTCCACACTTTGTAGATGGAGAAGTGTCAATGGTGTAACATTCAAATTCCATGTCCTCATTCTAATCAGTTCTACGTTACAGATGGCTAACCCCATGTATTATATAAGGAGTATTTTAGGTCGAAAATACCAAATACTTTTTGCTGAATCCTAATCCTATAAGTAGTGTGAATATGTAAAAAATTGAAACAAACAACAACTGATGTCAATAATCTGAAAAAAAAAACGTTGTTCTCGACCATCACAATTGTCAAAGGATATTTTGGAATGCATTTTTTTGTGTGTGTGTGAGTTAGCTCTTTTCTTAGTGTATGCAGAAAAAGATGTTTCTTTTCTCCTTTCTTGATTGTAATCTGGGTCAAGGTGGAACCACAAACGAAAAAAATATTCAAATGCCATATACAAGTTCAAATGCTTCATTTCTTGACTTATTAACACCGGCTAGCATCATCGCGTTAAAGAAACTTCATGGTTCATTAGAATTCAAACACTTCTAGTTTTCTTTCAGCATTTCATATTATTCTTTGTTGTAAACCGACCCGCTTCTTCTTTTTTTGTTTTGATAAATACAGTTCCAGTTCCTTAATGCTTGTATCACTAGCGTTTTCATCAATAATAAAAATCATCTTCACTTCTACTACTGTAATCACTACTGTGGTATGAAGGCATTTCTAACCTTTTAGTTGATATCACTTTTCTCAATGTTTTTGTACATATAAAGTATGTAGTTGTAAAATAGAATTGGGACAAGGATGTATTTAAATTCTATGTTTGTGCGTGTTAACACTTTCCTTCTAAAGAAGAAAAAAACGTGAAATCCTGCATCTTATATGTAAAATATATAAAGGTCCACATAGGCATCAGCAGTGGTATTAATTTTAGTATTGAAGGTATTTTAGCTAAATGGTTTTCAATGTGACTCGCAATTTATGAAATACCCTGAAACAGACACACACATAGAGCCCTAGTTAATTTGGTAAACAAAGTTTATTTCACTATTTTTAAGTGTTTTCAACAAATCATATCTAACGTTGTTCTGTTTCAACAATACACCATTGTTATCAAAAAGTTAGAATGTAAAAATCTAACGAAAAATCTGGTTAAAAACACATTTTACAAATTAGCTATATGATAAATATACGATGAGTATTAACGTAATTAAGTTTTTATTTCTATGTATTCAAGCGTGAACAATAATATCTTCAATCGAGGGGCATATTTATTCCAACATATTTAATTTAGCAAATGCTCTTATTCTTGAAAGGCATAAATTATTAACCAGATATTCTTCATACTTAAGCGCATGTAACGGTAGTCATTCTGACTTTCCAAATAACCAATCATTCGCTATATGTGAAATCACATTGAGATTTTGTAATATTGAAATATGTGTGTTGTTTCCCTGGAAAAACATAGTGTTGCAGATTTTGTTTTCTTTCCAGCTCTCGTGGCTTGATGGGGAAGGAGACGTAGTAGCCAGTGATACAGAATACGAAACACGTGTGCTTAGTGACGCGAAACGAGCCAACGCCATCCTGAAATGGGAACTGACACCAACACGGAAACACCACATGAAAAATTTCACCTGTCGGTCTGAAAATCCAGCCTTAAAACAACCAGCCTTTGCTACTATAAGACTGGAAGTGAAATGCAAGTAGAAGTTATATACACATATAATACTATATATATATATATATATATTCCTGAAAAATATTTTGTGTAAGCTTAATACAATGATTACACATAAAAAAGTTTTAAATGATGTTCAACTCACATTCAAGTTGAAATAATCGACTTGGACGCGAAATAATTTAATGTGTTATTAATTCCTTGAAAACCATAATGTGTATTGTTGTTTTGTGTAAGGGATTTCCAAAAGTAATGGTGAATAATTACTGAATTAATCGAACCGTTGAAATACTGGAAAAATCTATGCTGCATCAGAATGGTCATAAAATGTTCACGGGTAACGAAATCAGGAGAACATGAATTTGTTGCAAAGGTTAAACATATAATGTCTATATAATTCATAATATGTTTTATAGAATATTATATAAAATATATTTTATTGTTTTTTATGAAGCACAGCTAAATCTAGACAACTCTAGACAGTATGTATCGAAGTGTTACTAGTTTTATACTGTAATTATAACTTTTTGTTGTTGTACTAATACCATGATTATGTTTATTGCTTTGTTTCTTTAATATCAGAAGCTGTCTGTGAATGATAAAACCGTTCAGTTAGAGTATGCGTTTTTAAATAATGTTTCAGTACCTTTTAACAAACACGATAAACTGGACTGTGGTACAAAAGTAAATTCTATATAACATGATCCCCATGTCAAACATAATACATATAACGCTTGATAACATGGGAATTGCCTTTATGATGAATTATTTTGATACACTGTTTTTTTATTACAAGTTTGTCAAACATGACGTAACTAGCCTATGGTAAAGTGAAAACCGCACATATGATATTTTCCCCCGTATCCCGTTTTTTTACCGATTGACTAAATATAACATAACGAGCCTCAGATAATTTTTTTGTATTGTACAGATACTATACATCTTAAATAAATTAGACACTTTTCTTAAAAATAGAAATGTTAAATAAGAAATGTTAAAATACTTGTTACTGAAGTTGCATTTCACAATACTTAGTGAAGATGGAACAAATGATTAGAAAAAAGAAGTGAAAATAACTTTTCATTCTTTGTAAACAAAATTGATAGATTAAGAGAAATGGGTTTCCAAAATATAGTACAAAATCTGCTTATTCTTCTAAGCAATGCTATGGTTAATGAAGCAAAATATGTAGCAAAACTAAGAATGGTTTCAACGAAAGGTGGTTCTTAGTTACATATTGATTCAATATACCGATAGATAAAGGATTGAATTCCTTTGGCCTAGATGTGTTTTTATTTAATTATTAGTCTTCACGTTGACCCCTAACGGCATAAATTTGATACATTCAAGATAGAAATTATGTTATTCTTTTAATTAATAACCGAAATGTAATTTGGGGTAATGGTTAATTTGTTTTTGATTAAATGTTCTATTGAGACATGAAACATGAATTCAAAATTATCTTCTGATATTTGATTTTTTTATTTATATCTTTTTATCAAATATTTTAGAATTTGAGATACATACAGTATACGTAAAGAATGTTTTCTCTTTATTAATATTTTAATTAAAGAATTATATTGAGTATGCTTGAATTTCAAGCGCTTTCGGATGAATTTCCATGCAATGCAGTGACAAAGTTAACAGTTCTGATACTTAAGTTTATTTCTGGGCGGATTGCTCTTTTGTTGAAACTGTTTAAACTACTAAATAAAAATGCAATGTTTACCCCCTCCAAAAAAAGGACAAACACCAAATAGCATAGTTTTAAAGAGTGAATTAACTATTAAACATGCATTATCTACAAATGTGTCTCAGTTAAACAATACGCACTTGGGACTGACTAGATTCCTCTGTCATTTCAGTTTCAGTTTCTTGAAGAGACTTGTAGGACAAACTATTTACTCACATTTAATACACTTCATATTTCTTATTAACGATGTACTGTCCACTATTGAAGATACTACACTGTAATAATAGAATAACCCTCTAACGAATAATTGGTTTTACGTTCATTTTCGTAAATTTATAATGTTTTTACCTGATTGTAGGTTAATAATTTATCACATCCACAACTGTGATAAACAGTATCAAAATAACTACGAGACTTCAGAAGATAATATATTAAATTAACTAAATAATTAAATATATTTTGAAATCTCTTGTTTTTTCTTATTGTTTATCATATCATGTGTACTTATGTTTCCTTATTATTATGCCCCCCAGTGGCACAGCGCTATGTCTTACAACGCTAGAAACAGGGTTGCGATACTCGTGGTGGGCAGAGCACAGATAACCAATTGTGTAGCTTTGTGCATAATTACAAACAAACAAACTTTATTATTATATTGGTAAATCAATGATGAACGTTTACCAGTTGGTTGCAAAGAAGATAATAGAGCCTGATTTTGTTTGGCGTTCTGGTTTTCGTATATGTACTGCTTTTATTTATATAACCACATACTAGTTGGTTGATATGCTACTTCATAAATATATAGATAACTGTATTTTTTGTGCATTTAAATAAAACTTCACTGGCTGCAAACTATCTTTTTGAATCAGTAACATATTGATTTGTGATGCTTCAAAATTTATAATATTACAATGAATAAATGTCATTTTATATTGTATTTACTTTAAATATAGCTAATCACAGAAATAAACAGACAATTGTGTTTTTTAAAGGCAAGCAGATAAAGAAATAACTTAATTTCAGTACATTATTTTTAGCTAAACGAAACTAAAATAAAATATAACGTGAAAGTGAACTGTTTGAAAAAAAAACCGTAAATATTACGCTAAGAACTAATAAAGTAATTAAACTTTAGAAGCAAGGTTGTACTAAAGAAAGAACTTCCGTAAGGAACATGAAAATTTGTTCAGTTAGTTTAATGACGCGATAGCACATTCATTACGAGTTATATCAATATAAAAAGATTCAGCGTGTGTGTGTGTGTGTCACGTAAGTCCTCTTAAACCGCTGGTCGCACCAACTTCCAAACAATGCCTAACAAATCGTCTCGATCCCGAGGCTTGCACAAAAGTAAAATATTTTACTTCATCTCTTGGAGAACCCGGATTTTTCCAGAAAACTCCTTCTCGTAAATTGCTGAATTCACCAACTTCTAAATGGTACCAAAGGAGCCGTCTCGGCCCCGAGGTTTGAACAAAAATAAAACTTTTCATACAACCCCTTAATTAACCCGGGTATTTAGCGAAAACACTTTTACGGGTTTTCCCCTAAAGCGTACCTCAAATCTGGCATCGGTTTTCATTAGAGCACGTAAATAAGTAGCCTACAAATTATTGTTCGTAACTTGGTTAAATAAATTAAAGTTGCATTATAGTGGCCCTGTAAATGTGGGGCATAGGCCCATGCGTTCGCTAGTAGTCTTATCATCTCCAGAAGATAGGACATTTTTATGATAGCAGTATGTTAATTTTTTAGCCAAAAATACGATAGAGCAAACTATATATATATAGTCAGCATATTATACTGATTGTATTGAATACATAGCTTTAAAAAAAAACTCTAATTACTTTATAACGTTTATCTTAGTCCCAACATCTCGAGTTGAAAATTGTGAAACATAATTCAATCCTAGAATAGAGAAATCATTCATTTTTATAACACTCCAATAATACTTTAGTCATGGCACGTCATGCCTATTTCTCGAATATTTATGCACTGCACATCAAGGTAACTACATCCTCTGTAATAGTAGTACAAACAATTCGGTAATGCACAAGATACATTTTTATTACGTTTAAAAGTTGTTGTTTTTTCTATGTCAAATAGCAAAATCATAATTTAAAAATAGCATATATATATATATACTCCTTCTTTAACTAATCAATAGCGCCACATCATTTAAATTACAGATGCTCCAGAAGTGAACCTTACAGCTCTTAATAGAAACCTTGTAGAATATGATGATGTTCAACTATACTGTGAAGTCGAGGCCAACCCTATGGATGTCATTTATAAATGGTACAGGTACGCTAAAATGCAATTGTATTTATTATTGACAACCTTTTCACATTTTGGAAAATAAAATAAATGGTAGCAATCTTAAGGCTCGATTACAGTTATTCAACAAGTCTATTTCAGAAATTGTTTTAATTCCTTATGATAATATATATTATTATTTCAGCCTAGACAAAGTAATTATTCCATTATAACGTAATTAGAAACAAAATCCTATTAATCTAAATTGTAACTTGGAAACGCAAGTCCTTAACAAAATTGGTTAGACAGTAATGCCAAAATTATCTATGCAATTTTATAAACTTTAATTTCATGTATTTAGTTTATCTTACTGTGATTTTCGCATATTATTTATTGAAAATAATTAAGCAATAAAGTTGGTTGCCATATTTCTTATTTTAAGTAAACAAAATATTTATTTTAACATTACATCTTACAATTCTGAAGCTAACTAACAGTTTATGGAGTAATCAAAGCAAAGTTATTGCTTTTGGGATCAGTTGTTTGAGGACAGATAAGGAAGGTAAACGTAGATAGCCTTACTTAATGTAGCATGAACCTTTTTAAAGTGATAGGCATGTAAATAATTTTAATTGATTTTCTTTACTTTTTGCAACACATATTTTAAAATCATATATATATCACGAGGCTGTAAAAATTAGTTTTAAAACGTTATTTTCACTAATCTCCATATTTTTACTTAGAATCATGTACTGAACCTTTGATTTGTTACTATCTCATTTTTGTATGGTACCCATAGTTTGTTAACATGTGTAAAAAGCAATTCATTAATTTAAAGGTTGTAGCTAGCGTGGATGTTTCTTAGCTTACGCTTCTAGAACCTCTTCAGTTTAAAGTTGAATTTGATAATGACTAGACAACAAAGCGAGATCATTGAAACGTAACTGGCTCATCTTTCACTTTAGGTAGATTTATCTTCACCCTTCTTTTCAGAAATATTGCCATGCTGAACATGTCGTCACAGGAAGAATAACAGCTTCAAAATAGTTCTTATGTTACAATAGAAGACTCCATTTGTTGCAACCAAGCTTCAAGTGTTTTCAATGGCTTTCCACTGTCAGATTGCTCTTCTCTATAGTGTTTTCAAAAATTGACTTCTGGTTTCAATCTGTTCAACTTTTCAGACAAGTCTCGCTCATACACATATACGCAATGAAGTATCTGATAATTAGTGAAAAATCTAAAAATGCAGATGTAAGCTCTTGAAGATTGGAAATATGCTATTGATGTGGTATACCACAGCAAATTTTCAGTTCTATTGTAAAATAGTCTAAAACTTATATATAAACGCGTAATCTCTTTGTGGGTTAGACGATTTGAGGTTTAGCTTTCTTATATGGCGCAGCATCTAATGATTTTATCATTTGCGTTTTCAAGTCTGTAATGTACATTATTGAAGATCACACCAAACTTCTCTGTGAGTAGAGTCGTGAAGGTTTTCACCCTTCTGTAGGAATAGAAGAAACTGATTGGTAAATATAGTAGTTGAGGAGATAGCTGCATCTTTCACTGACACAGGAAAGTAAAATAATTATAATAAATACGAAAGGCCACATAATTAAGCAGAATACAATTCTAAACAAGGTCTTCCTTGAATACATAACATCTGGGATTATTTCGTCAAGTATGATGACCGACTCATGATGCTCTATCGACTTGGTTTCACAAATATACTTTCCTTGAATCAAAACTTGAACCTCTTGGTAGCTTCCTGACTTACTGCAACTTCCATACAACCTGAATTCTAAGGGATTTTAGACAAAATTAAATATTGATAGAGTGTCTAATGTTGTCTGTTGTCCATTATATCTATACAACTCGCAAGACATAAATTATCCACTGAGTGTCAACTTATTCATGTCTACATATCTTATATATATAGGGTTAACTTTAACTCTTCAACTCGATACAACTGTTGTATGTTTTCATTTATAATACTGAAGAATTTCACTACTCTTTATACTCTTTATATGTTTTCTGTATTTACTCTTGATAGCACATAAATATATCGCTTTATGTGATTTATCTAACCTTTGAAGAAGTGCTTAAATGATGTTCGAGCGCCTGATTACCACCATCAACTCTATGTCATGATAAGACTGTAAATTTACATTTAGTTTGAATGTTTAGACCGACTTTTTAGCAAATTTAGACAATTTACTTCCCCTTCATTACAATGCTTCCTACATGCAGTATTTTTCAGACACATAGCAACACTGTTTGCACAAATAGAACAAAGTGCTTTTTATTCCGATAAACTGTCTTATTTAAGTGGTTATTAAGTCGAACTGAGACATCACCCACTTTCTTTTCAAATCGTTTTTTAACCTCTTTCGATTATATGACAGACAGCTTGACGTCTTATCTTATTTAACAAATGTTGAACTCATGTGATGTCATGTTGCTTCTCTTAAAATACTACAAGTGTTCCATTGGACTTAAACAAAGACACGGTTAAAGGCGGTAGCTTTTTTATCCTTGTAACTGTAACTTAATTATGGAAAACGTTGGAACAAATACATCGACATTTTTCTAGGTCGTTTCTCGATTTGTCAGACTACACAGGTACTGTTGATGATGTGAAAGAATAGTTAGTTAATGGAGTCTGCGGATTTTGTTAATTCCTCGTATGCAACGTTATCTGCTAGATATAATATTTCCAGCATAACACTTTCCCACATCTCCAATTCCAGACAAAGTTGGGTTATTTGAGGTAATTTCTTCTGCAGATTCATGTTATATTTGAATTGCAACCAAGTGTGATGACAATATATTTGCAATCGAACTTTGGATGTTGGGATTAGGCTTCTCTTTGAAAACTGTTTAAACATTTCACTAAATAAACCAGTTACACGAATTGCATTTGTTCTACCTTTCTTCCTTACTGTTTTAAGTACTTGTTACATATTTCGAGCACTCAAGATAATTGAATTTATTCTCTTATTTTAGACATTTTCACATTTTACGTAAATAAGTGCAGTCGAGATAGTGATTACCCATGAAACATACCAGTACACTAATTATGTATACCATTCGATTTCGGATTTTAGTACTCTTAGAATTTTCTTGGTTCCTTCAAATGATTACTTGTTGTTGTTTTTTATCACCTAAAGATAATGTTTGAAACGTTGGCAGAACTCGTGTAATAAATCATTGACAAGCTACTTTACTGGCACACCAATGTGTCCTGGGGCACAGTCTCAATGTCGTTTGCGTGTGTGTATATGAACTTAATTTCTCAGTCCACCAGTTCTGTCCATCACACTTATAAAGGAAGAATGAACGAGAAACAAACTGTAGATTACAAAGCGATAGGCCTATTTCAAACTTAAATACAGATTCAAGCTTAATGATTGTTGCTTAAATTCGCGGCTATTTGTTATATGTTTAATGAATTTTATAATATTATTTAACAGTGACAAAACATATACATAGAAGGCTCTGCTTCCTCCTTCGAATCCATCGCTGTTTGGATGAAATTTAGTAGAATGAAATAATTTGTGTTATTTTAAGTTCGAAATTACTTTGATATCCATACAAACGAAGATTTACAAAGAAAAACACATTAAAACATAGTTTTTATTAATGACTTTTATTTTATTAAAGATTTGTGGTTTCTAGAAGAAATTAAAGTGAAACATTTAAAAATATATATATTATCATAAAAAGATCATAATGTGTTTATTTATTCAATAGATCTTCACATTTCAATAATTGTATATTTTCTGATATAGAAATAACGAAATAATTGTTGGTGATCACACCACTCATCTCCTGATAAACCGACTTGGACGTGAATATAATAAGAACAACATCAGTTGCGAAGTCAGCAATTCGGTTGGCAAGAAAAGATCTACAGTGGTGTTGGATGTGTTATGTGAGTACTTCTCTTTAAGGCAGCAATTATCCTTGAGGCCAGCAATGCATATACTACTAGTGTGTTTGTAGTATTTACAAATATTATACTGATGGAATACATTACTATTTAGTTCCAACTGAAGAAGTGAAATGACATTTCACGGAAATAACTACGAACAACAAGCAACATCTCGATAAATCATATTTTAAGTTTCTTGACGTTCATTAACACTCAATTCCAAGAGTAATGTCAATATTATATTTTACAGATATGTAAAGAAAGTAACAAATCTTTGATAAAATATATCTTATTTACAAAGAGGCGTCGTAACTTGAATATTTTATCTACCTATTCTTTCTCCTTGAATGTTCAGTAATCATATAACAACAAATTGATTTTTAATTTATACTTTTTTAATTTTTCAACAACTTCCCTCAATATAAGTATCATGTATTTTTAACTGTTTTAGCGCAAAGCTGCTCAATAGGTTATCTGTGCTCTGTTCACCAAGAGTAAATCAAATCCTAGACTTAAGTGCTTTAAGTCAGACTTACTTCTGAATTCATTTAACAGCTATTTTGATTCAAAATCACATCATATAGAAATTCGGACAATAATGTTTTTAAAACGACAAAGAAACATTAGGATTTATCATATATCAACCGAAATATAAATGAGATAACAAGTTATTGAATGTTTGTTTGTTTGTTTGTTTTTAATTATGCACAAAGCTACACAAGGGCTATCTGTGCTCTGCCCACCACGAGTATCGAAACCCGGTTTCTAGCGTTGTAAGTCCGCAGACATACCGCTGTGCCACTGGGGGCGTTATTGAATGTACATTTAACATACGAACAACTAAATAGAATTGGTTAGTCAAATAGAACCTAATCTAAGTACATAAATATTTCTGATATTGATACGTAGTGAAGAGTAAACACAAATAGGGGCTTCGTAGCCAGGTCGTATGTTAAATACAAACATCATAATGGCTTTTCGGTCTGGTGATATATATTGTAAAATAAGCAGAATTAGTGTTCGAGTATAATAAACACAATCACGAGTGTCTAAGTTATTATAATAAAGACAAACATTGTTGTAGGTTGTCTAATCTCTTGAAGCATGTTAAAGACAAACATAATCAAAATTTATCAGTCTGATCGTGTACGTTACAGCTGAGTAAACTTTTTATATTCGGATTTCAATGGGCAATCTCTTATAAGCGCATTCCCGTGTTTCTCAGTGTGTAGACGCATTATTAAGATCAACGTAATTGCTCGGTTCTTTGTCTCATCAAAAATAATAAAAACAAATGTGATAGTATAATTTTAGGATGTTCAGGTACATAGCAAACAAATGCTTAATTACATACTAAAAATGCGGTATGTTCTTCGACTTTTATAGATGGCCCCAAGATTAAAGAGTCTATAAGTATTGTAGCAGCAGACTCTGGTGATGAAGTCTCTTTACGCTGTGATGCTGACGGTAACCCCAAACCTGAAATAGCATGGATTCGAGAAGATCTCAATAGAATCATAGGAGTAGGTTCTATACTTGTACTATCCGACGTCACAGCGGAAAAGGTGGGAAAATACACATGCAGAGCAACGGTTGCTGGTTTTCCAGAAACATCAACACATATAATGGTCTATATAAAAGGTAATTTCCATAATAATCTTATCTTGACCTGCTGTTGTACCTATGTTGTTTATGTTTCTTATAAAAGATCTTCAAATAATTTCAGTAAAGTAGAATATTACTATTTAAGGAAATGGAATGATCAATCAAAAGTGACCATTCTTTGTCCAATCAGTTTCAGATCTAATATTCAGATTGCGAGTGAATGCCACACAGATGAAGTATATAGATAAGTTATTAAGTACGAAAAAGAAAAATACGTTTATGAAGAAAATAAAAAACATAATTACAGATACAGAGTGTCTTGAAGCTTTTTTTTACATGATCTGCAACAAAATTAATTTCTTGTTTCTACTTTATTTTAAATTTCATAGTCTGAGAAGTTCTATGTTACATTTTATTCTGTGTTTTCTGGAAAATGAGTCATTTATCGTTTCAATAGCAGTGAATGCTTTATTTATGGTTTAATAATGTAAGAATTATCGAGATTTTTCAAACATCAGAAGGGTATTATTTAACAGCGAATTTATTGACAAAATTATATTATTTCGCATTAATAACAGTTTATAAGGAACTAATTTAAGAAATTTGAAAAGCCTGTTGAATTATTTAAAATATATATTTAGTAAATTATCAAATTCAAATTAAGTACGTTGACTCATCTTCATTTAATATATATATATACTGCTAGAATTTATTACTAAATTAAATGCCCCCATCCCCACCCGGAAGTACATTAGAAGGAAAATATATTAGTAAACAGTATTTGGATTTAATTTCCTTTTGTTGGACGATAATATTCGTTGCCACTATGCAAAATAACGTGATTTTCCACCTTTTGTGAGGAAAGTGAATACTAAATTCATCAATGCCCATTTTTACAATATGCGGATCTTTGCGAGTGCAAATGCAATTTAATGTTTGTTTATATTTGTTCTTTAATAAACAGAGGGATTGACTCCCAAATGTTAGCGTTGTAAGCACTTAATTTAGCGATGAACAACATATAATGAACCATTCCTAATGTTGTATAGATTAGTAGATTTATCAATAGATCGCCGTGAGAATGTCTAGACGCTGTCGTGAATGTTTAGTTACGAATCTTTGACGATGTGGAGAAATACCTGCTAAGCTAGATCCACTGTTGAACGGTTTCACGTTTACTTCACTAACTTGCTAAACTGAATCAGCTGAAAAATGTCTTAATTATAAAATGTGAAACTTTCCTATAGAGCACCATCCAAAAACTGTAGAGAGACATTTGCTCTGATAGACACACTGATAAATGGCTTCACGTTTACCTTACCACTTAACACAGTTAAACCTAATGTACACTACCTAAAAGCTCTCGGGTTATTGAATTTCTTTTCTGATACTAAATACACTGAATCAGCTGGGCAGAACATCGAAGATAGAATGGGGAAATATTCTACAAAGCACAATCTCAAGGAAAACGAGGATTGCAGCAACCTGGAAGAGGTATGTTGGTAATTTGAGGCCGACATCCACCGCTATTAAAGAAACCTAGGATATCTCTACCGCTGATGGTAGATTAAGGTAATAAGTTTCACTTCTAATAGTTTCTGGTACATATATGCCAAAAATACACGGATCCATGACATACATAGTTTTCTTGAACACCTTTTAATGTATTATTGCTGAATGTTCTGTAGGTTCATTTATATATTCTTTCTTATTTAAACACGACATATACTTTTTAGTATAGAAGGTTCTTCAAAATGTATTCATTTTCTGGATAAATATGAAAAAATAAAATTTAGCAAACTAAAAAGCATAAATATTTTACGAAAATACACTGGTTATATACATATTTACATATATTTGCTTATAATTACTTTTAGATCCCTTAACCATGGTCACATACTGTGTTAGATTATAAAGGTCAAAGATGTCGTCTTATTTATAATGATGTTTGATCAACCAATGAATTAAGTAATTTAAGAAGTCTGTTTTATTTTTTCACGTAATTTTTACGTATCTGCGTTTATATTATAAAACCATATGTTCTGAGGGTTAAGTAAGTTGTATTAAATCGATTTTCAATATGAAACTCATTAAATCACGTAACAACTATACCCAATATGAAGTCGCGGTGGAAGGACATGTATCAGAAATACAATTCGACATTGTTTGGCAGTATGTAGTTTGTGTGATGCAACCGAAAAATTGGTAACTTTTGGGAATAACATGCAACAGCCATTTTTATCATAAAAATAATCACACGTTAATATTTTAAGGTCATAAAACTGTGTTGAGATAGGATATTTAGGATTTCTAAGACTGAGGTAATCACTTTAACTTAATGAAATTGAAAACAAGAGAATGTGGATGAACTTGGAACACCAGGACCACCCAGAAAGATACCTTCAACAAACCGTACCTAAACCAAGGTAGGCAAAGTGCAACATCTTGTAACAGGTGAGAATCCATGAACGAAAAGACCAGTGGCAAAAGCGGTACAAATCCCACAAGTAGCAGTATGTAACATAATCACAGAGGAACCCGATCTAGAAAGTGACACAAGTCATGTTATACAAGCTGCTTCCACAACATATCTGCTCAACCGCCATATATCACAAACAGGTGAAGAAACAAACGAGATTCCTGGTATTCCCTCCGAAGACATACAGGACAAATCATCGGATGCAACATCTATAGCTTTCAGTTCGATCAGACTGTTGAAACGAGTGCTGGGGAAACATTACCCTCGTACGCTAGTTAGGTGATGATAAGTTCTGCAGGAAGGATGGGTGGAATTTAGACATGAATGTCTTATATTGCAACCTTTTGCTAAAAACTACGCTGATAGGCTATTGTGAAGACTAGACGTAGAAATATATTGTTTGTAGGAAGAAAAATATGCAACTTATATGTGTATAAACCAAATAAAGTATGATTATTTGTTTTGTTTTTATTACTGTCTGTTCTTGAATTTAAGCAAGCGTTAACATTACAACGCCGTTAGAAATAAATTGCTATTCTCTGATATATTACGCTTAAGTACCGCCATTTTTCACCTCTGCGCGATCTGAAATGTAGTTCATGATACTGGAAGAAAAAGAGATAAAACCCACATAATACTTCAAGCTACGTTTCTCAAAATACTAACTTACTGTGTAGTCTTAAATCCACATTTCTTTCTACTATTTAAGGCCCACCAAAAGTCCAAGGAAGAAGCGTACAGTACGGTCAACTAGGACAAAAAGTTGAGGTAGAATGTGTTATCTACTCGGTGCCAGATCCTGTCCAGATAAAGTGGACCAAGAACTCGCAAGTAAGCATTTTTATATGATTCTCAATCTTCAACACACATGTTAATGGAATAATGCACTTGGAGTAAAACGTATCTCACCTGTTTCCTTATAAAAGAGCTTATTCAGTTAATTAGCTGGATTGTAATAATTTTCTGAATTTTGAAATAAGAAAATAATAATTGAATTTCATTCTTTCCCCATGCATATCGTCTGGTCTCTGTCTCGTTTATAGTTAAATGTTACATTTTGTTTTCACCTTTTAATTATACGATTTGATCACAGCATAATATATTCACATCTAATACGAATGAGTTTGACCATGATAATCAAAGAACATTATTCCTAATGTTAGATAGCCAAAATGTTGTTCCATAAATAACCACTCAGTTAATATCTCGTTCTGATGACAGTAACTGATGGGATGCAGAGGATTGACTTGTGAGCTCCAATTTAGCAGGAACGTGGTGAAGATAAAAGCAGGCATTTGAATGTCTACTTGTGTTCTATAACCACTGTGCTACCAAGCAGTTCGTCCTGAGGAAGGCAGATGTTAGATAAATAAAACATTATCGTGTAAGCACAGTGTTACCAGTGATATTGTTCTGATTAAAATATTAATATGGATGCCAAATCTATGTTCCAACGTTTTATCAGATAACTCTTTCTTTATGTCAAATCACTTGTAACTCGCTACTGCGTAAACAAATACTGAAAAACAACTAAATTGCGTTGTCCTTCAAATAATATATTTCTCGGTAAAACACTTACAAAAAGGGAATCTTTACGCATAGAAGTATGATACTTAAGTCTGATTTCATCGAAGATACGACCATTTGTCCCCAACGAAAAGTAAGTCAAAGCGTTGAATCTGAAATAACAATGAACAATTTTCCCAAGCTAGTAGTAATGTGTTCATTGAACCAATAAGAATTAATTTATATTCACTGTAAATAGTATTGTGCTATGATCATAAACACTCCCCTGACCTTACATTGTTTTTTTTTTTCTCTTTTTATTGTTGTTGTTTATCTCCTTGCACAGTTCGAAATGTTTATTTATTTTCTAGGTGGTCAATATTGACAACTCACATGGTTATGAGATCGTGACTCAACCTTTACCAGCAGGTGCTCGACACCTTCTTATCATACACAATGCTGAAAAGAATGATTTCGGCATGTATAACTGTTCAGTCTGGAATGACTTCGGGCATGATAGTATGTTAATATCTTTAGAACGTCAAGGTTAGAAGTTGTTTATCTTATTTGTGTTTTATTTGAGGAACGTACCATTACTATATCTTTCACAGTTAATTCAACGTATAATTTCATATAGTCATGTTTTCATTTATATTAGAGAAAGTTAGAAATAGAAATATAAACATTGTCTTACTGTCTTTCACAATTTTACAAATCCTTTAATCCACAGTGTAAGGCCAAACTTTAACATATCAAGAAGCTACAATACTCCAAATCTCTCTGCTCTGTTTTAGAAACACAATACTTACGTAGATATTATTGGCGACACATGTACCAAGCACACTAGTTTCTCGCAAAGTTGTTTTTACTTTACATTGTCTGCAAGTCATGGAACATAAAGACGACGGAGTAAAAAATAACTGTAGTACAAGCAAAACTCTTTCGTTAATGTCTTGTTTATAACATTGCAAATTGTACATTAGAGCTACTTGTTTAAATTGTGTGTATTATTTTTTCATTATTCCATTATTTTAATTCTATTTGCTTTGTTTGTTAATCTATTCAAACGAAAATGCGCAATCGTGAGGTTATATAGATCCATAGGCATTAAACTTCATACCGGTTCAATATAAACGATTCTAATGAAAAAACAACAACATCGTAATCTTTGTTTTATATAAATTTTGTTCATATGTCCTGCAGTGTGGAAGTACCACTTAGTTTTTCCACGACGTCTTTGAGGTGATTTTATTAGCAGTCATAATAGCATGCAAGAATGTAAGTTGTGTAATATTATACTTTTCTATAAAGCAAAATGAAATATTTAAAATTAATTTTAATCGACGTAAGAACATCCATCCGTCTGAAAAGGACGTTACTTGAATACTTTACACCCAAGTATTTTTTCTAACGTCCGTTTAAAGGTGAAGACTAACAACTTTCCCTTCCCCTTGTTTCACAATCAGGTTTCACTGACTATACTAATATATTGGTTACAAAAAAAACCTTATTTTTCTCAGTAAACTAATGAAAATAATATATTTGAAATAGTATTTCTATGTCCACGTTACATTTTTTACGAAAACATATAAAAATAGCGTATTTTAAATGCCTTCCACGAATATAAATACAGTAGCGTGTTTTATTATTATTGCTTATGTATGATAAAGAATGAACTGACTTAATTAAAAAAAATAAAAGCGTCCAAGAATCTCTCAGGTCAATATTTATACAATTAATGACTTGTAGAATTAGAAGAGTAAGGAAAACTAAGATAGGTAGGCGATCAATCTTACTAACACTTTATCTACATACATTTACGCTGAAAACTTTTCACTACACAAAAATCATAGGTCTCTACAAGTAAATCCCTTTACTGAAAAAGTAGAAATAGGAAATCTCCTCGCTTTTCGCATAATATTTGACTGATACATTAATCATTTGAACAATCATGCACTAAACCCGGAGTATTAGGGTTTCCATCCTTTTATTATCAAGGAGCGGTATTTTATAGATTTTTGATTGGTAACATATTTTCTTTTTTGGAGGCTTCCGGAGGATTAGTATTGGTAAGTTCAAAGTTCATCTATTAAAACCTCTCTAGCGAAACCATTGTTATTTAAATGATAAAATAAGTGAATTGTGTAGCGTATAGAATTAGCGTTCAATTTTTTATTAATGGGAATTATCAGTGATTTTTGTTACATTGTTTATATTGTGTAAATGACTATAATGACATTGGAAGATATTTTGAAGTTTTCAGTGTATGCTTGTATATGTTGGTGTAAAGAAAAATAGTATAATGGAAAATTTGTTGATATGAATAGTAAATCTAACAAATCTGCTTACTACACAAGTAAACTTCACTCAAGCTCAAGTGTTAGTTGTGCCCAAGCAATATTTGTCACGTTTCATTTCGTTAGGTCCCAATCATTTTACTTTTCTCCGTGTCTGACACAATAAAATAATTTACTAAAGATATCAAAACATATTTATTCTTAATATATTGTGAAATTTTATTAAGATGTTTTCCATTTAAAAGTGGAAAAAACATCGCCTCGAATTCATGTGTTTTACCTGAATGTAAGGAAAGTACAAGTGTTAGATATTATAAAATATCAAGAACATAGTAAAAAGTTAAAAAATCAATGAATAGTAAACACCATAAAACACAAACTAAGTATTAATGTCAGTTGTATGACGATATCTATTATCACGACAGGTGTCTAATGTTTTTACTTTCCTTTTTCATAGAGCACATTCCAACTTTGATCGTCATTGCAGGAGTTATTGGTGGAATATTTTTTGTCGTTTGTATTACTATAATAGTAATATTGTGTCTACGAAGGATAACTCTCTCCAAAGGTAAATTAGATAAATAGAGTGCGAAAGAATATTATCGGTTTTATTGTTCTAATCAAATTATTTAAAATTTACTAATCTAATTTAGAAAAAAATATCTAATGCATCAGCCATAATCATACTGTTTTATGATCCAGTAAAATGATTGGTATGTATTAGGTCGTCAAAAAATTAATGTCGCGTTTGGGAATACTTTCATTAACCATCCCCCAAAAATACATTCATCACATATAATAGTTAAACGAACCACCTAAACGTCACGTTATTGTATTCTATAATGTGTAAAGTTTAGTTTACTCTAATCCCTTATAGTGATGGCACACGACGAAACACACATTCGGCATGTAATATTGTTTGAATACAAAAAGGGAAACAACGCCTCTGTAGCCACAAAGAATATCAAAAAGTTTATAGAAATGTTTTGAACGTTCGTTAGTGTCATCGATGGTTCAGCAAATTTCCTTCAGATGACTTTAGCCTTAAAAACGATGATGGCAGGGGCTGACATGTTGGAATTGATGCTGGTGCTCTGAAAAAGTTTGTTGAGTCTAACCCAAGGCAATACACTCGTGAAATGGTCCTAAAAATGCATGTCTCTCGTGACACAATACATAAACATCTAAAGAATATGGAAAAACTCACTAAAAAGGCGTTTGGGTGCTTCACGAACTCTCTGATGATCATCGTTTCGAACGTGTGAACAGAACGTTGCTTCGTCTCTTCTGGCGCGTAATGCGCGTGAACCATTTTTGGACGGAATTGTCACCGGTGAAAAATGGATTCTCTTTGCGAATATTAAACGTCAAAAACATTGGCTCAGTCCTAGACAAAAGATACTTCCGATCCCAAAACCTGGACTCCATCCGCAGAAAGTGATCTTTGTATTTGGTGGGACATCAAAGGAGTAACTCATTTCGAACTCTTCAGTCCACAGGAAACTTGTCAATGCAGATATTTATAATCAGCAACTAGAACGTTTAAATCAAGCCTTTCATCAGAAACGCCCTTCACTCCACGACAATGCACATCCGTATGTGGCACATTTGACACAACGCAAGATTATGAAGTTCTTCCCCACACACCATATTCTCCAGATATGCACCATCAGATTACCATCTTTTTCGTTCGCAGCAACGCCATCTTAATGGGGAAAACGTTATATAAATGTGGAAGGTGTT
>NW_013666082.1:511431-512723 GCF_000517525.1 Limulus polyphemus
AAGAGGACATCGACTTGTTTTTTTGCATCAAAGCCAAGTGATTTCTTTAATCAGGGCATTAACAACTTGATTTTAAAAGGGAAAAGCATTATGTATAAGAATGCAGACTATTTGATTTAATTAATATTTTGTTTCGATATATAAGTTGTTCGGGTTTTTCATCTAACAAAAAGTGACATTGATTTCTTGACGACCTAATATTTATATCGAAAATAAAGCAACAGTTGTTTTCATCATCGCATGCTTATCACAAACAGAAGACATAAATTTCAGTATAAGTAAAATGTTCGAGTTCTAAAAGCTGTAAGTTAACACAAATACATACGTGTATGTATACAGTTATCTTAATAGTAGTTTCTTCGTTCGTAGGCAAAGAATTCGGATCTGAAAAGCATGGGAAACCGTCCGATACTATGTCTTCTCGAGGATCAGACTTTAAAATTGACGTACATACAACCTCCTCAATAACGAACGACAATGACCGTAGTTGGGATGAAACAAGTAACACTACTCGAACAGGAACGAGCGACACACATGACTACAACAAATATTCAACGGACTATTCTGAATCAAGTTTCCCTCCTAGTATTGTAAGCAAGAATTTATTGCTTTATATGTTTTTCCTTACTGTTTCAACTCGGAACATTGGAAGTTACAGTAACTCATTTTGTATATCTAATTTAATTTTTCATTTAACACGTCTATTTTTTGTCTTCTCTTAATAATACAAAGATTGATAGGAATAATAAAAACATATTGAACTATAAATCCTAAACAAAAATGCTTATATAAAGTAAATTGAGATTATTTTATCTATTTCTAAAATTATTTTGGTAACTATAAATACCTGATAACATAAACCTATTGTTATAGGAATATCTTTTACCGCTAATAGAAGTCAACGAATGTTTAACTCCCAAAACAATTATTTCATAAGCCGCACTACACGAAATATTTCGTTTTTGTTTCTTTATTAATGTTTTTTACATAAATATACCAAATCATATAACTATCATAAATATTGACATGACTATCAGAGCTACGTAACAAAGTTATCATACTAGAAAGAACTATTAAAGACTGATCAGACGTAATAAAATTAACTTACTTGCACTTTTAGAAAATGTTTCAGTAGTTTATGATGAAAAAAAAAAGGGTTATGTTGTTATGTTGGGAAAGTCTAAGAATTTTACATTATGCAATAAACAGTGGGTCTCCAGTGCATTTCGCCTCCCAGTGGCACAATGGTATGTCTGCGGACTTACAATGATAGAAACCGGGTTTCGATACCC
>NW_013666082.1:512814-514242 GCF_000517525.1 Limulus polyphemus
GCTTTGTGCTTAGCTACAAACAAACAAACAAACACCAATACATTTTATTACTTAATGTGATTCATTCAAACCATCCATTCTCGTTTTTTGGTGATATTCATGTATGATTATAAGGCTTAAGTCCTAGTAGATTGAAATCTCTTTAAATTATAACTGTTTAAAAAAAACAGATTCTAACGTTTTTCACGACACGTGTTCGGTGTTACTAAAATAAATGCAATAGTTGAAAGCTAACTGTGACATCAGTAAGATGAATTATTTATATTACTACTAAAAGTCAGTTTAATTAAAGAACACAATCATGCTGGTTGAATATAAATTGGTGAGCTTTGAAAATGTTCGATATGGCTCGATACGATATTTATTAACATAACTCTACTTCTACGTGCAGCCATTATTTAAGCTTCTAAGTAGCGAAAAGAAGCAGATTAAAGCATCGTTTATATTCAGCTTGAATATCGTCTATAAAATGAAATAAATGTATCAGTTACATTTTATTGTACAACATTTACATATCTATTAAAATTCCAACTTTTGTTTCAAAACGACGGCTTTAAACTAATTTTGTTTTAACAATGCGTTTATTAAAATATCTATTTTCCTAAATATTTCTCGGAATTAAACTTCCTGAATAACTCTCTAATGATTGTTAAGGTTAACCAAATGCCTCGTCATCTAATTAGGGACTCGCATGAATGGATTAACGAGATTCCCACTGGCTCTATCTACTATCTAGCGAAATCACAGCTAAGGGAAAGAGCTAGGAGGAATTAGTTATTTTCAGTTACGAGTGTATATTATTATTATTTGCCTATATCCAACTTATATCTTATTTTATTTTGTATATAACTATTGGCTCAATTGTATCTAAGTATTCACCTATGTATGAGTCTGTTTATCCATACTAAATAATATGTTTAATTATTTCTCTTCAACGAATAAATTATCTGTGAGTATTATCATTTACTCATACTTATATATATATCTTTATCTTCCTACTTCTCAGTTCTCAACTATCTACTTCTCTTGTTTTTTATACTAAACTTCCAGTGTGTTTATTTGTTTTATTAAACCATCTCTATGTGTTAACATTTAGTCATTATCAGGTTTGAACATAACGCCAAGTTGTGCTGCAACCACAAACGACAATAATAAAAAGTAATGACAAAGTTAGAAAAAACTACTTCACTCTCTATATAATAATAAACTTGATGATGATAAAACCTTGTCGAAACGTTGTACATTTGCTGTTATGTTAACCTTACATTAAAGTTTTTTCTTCTTTATCCATTCAAGCCGTCTTCAAGCCGATGAAGCCACTATGATGAAACGATAGCTGAAATAAAAAGTTTTTGTTTTTTTTATTTGGAGAGTAAAGGCATTTATTTCTTATTTTATTGCCAAAATGTCTAAATTTCTTCAGGATAC
>NW_013666082.1:514258-543601 GCF_000517525.1 Limulus polyphemus
TGGAGAGTAAAGGCATTTATTTCTTATTTTATTGCCAAAATGTCTAAATTTCTTCAGGATACACAACAAATTATAAAAAAGAACAAAATAATGTTGGTTGAAACATAGTGATGCTAACTAGGACAAATAGGAAGAAGAAATATACTTAAAGTAATTAAGATGAAATTACTGATTATATAAAATAAATGATAAGAAATATTAGCCTGGGTTAACAACAAAATAAGAGGATTGTAACAGAGAGCTTATCATTTCTATCAAGGTGATCTTCCTTTCCCGCATATGTCATGGAAGTAGGTTGTGTACACGTGACCTGTGTTGCTTTTCAATACAGATATTATTCTTTTTTATATTGAATACTTCGCTGGGCCACTTGGACGGATTTGGTCACTGATATTTATGTTTGTGAATTCTTGACTATTACAAAACGCCACACTTTGATTACCATGTATTCATGTGTATTGAGTTAATTAACTGTCTTTATAGTAGTGATATTGAACTATTTGTGTACCTAAACTATTGTCCCGGCATGGCCAGGTGATTAGGACGCTTCACTCGCAATCCCCGTCACACCAAACATGCTTGCCCTTTCAGCCGTGGGGGCGTTATAATGGGACGGTCAATCCCACTATTTTTTGGTAAAAAGAGTAGCCCAAGAGTTGGCGGTGGGTGGTGATGACTAGCTGCCTTCCCTCTAGTCTTACCCTGATATATTAGGGACGGCTAGCGCAGATAGCCGTCGTGTAGCTTTGCGCGAAATAAAAAAAAACTAAACCAAAACCTAAACTATTTACCAGTACTTAAATATTTCGGTGTTTAACTGTTCATGTATAAATAAATACATATGCATCTATCTATTTGTCGATATCTATCTGTTGGTGTGGAGAATTATTGTTTTATTATTCAGCCATCCGTAGCTAATTAGTTTATATATTTTTATCTGTCTATCTCTGTAATCTCCCCAGTGGCACAGCGGTATATCTGCGGACTTACACTGCTAGAATTCAGGTTTCGATACCGGTTGTTGGGCAGAACACATTGTGTAGCTTTGTGCTTAATTACTAACAAACTATCTCTGTAAATAATGTTTATATTTAAGTTTTTATTCTATGATTCTATTTTTATTTATTTATTACTTCTCCGCTAGTATTTACTCGTTTATAATTAATCACCTCTATCGAATTATGGGTATACATTTAAAGATGCCCGTCTAATTATTAGTCTTTATGTAACTATCTCAATTTGTCAGTAATCATTTCACCTTACTTAACTTAGCTATTGTTGTTCTTCCTTATCGTTTACCCATCTCAGTCTTTCTAATTATCTACGTCAATCTATCTACTTATTTGACCCCATTTATATATGTATAATTAATTATTTATCTTTCTATATTTTTTTAATATATTGAGCTATTTCTCTTTATCGAATTTTTTACGAGTCAGGCGTGGATTGAAGTTTAGAATACTGTGAATCTATGATTTGGTGCAGTGAGTGACAGTCAAATCCCACTATTCGGTTGATAAAAGAAGCGCAAGAGTTGGCTGTGGGTGTTGCTGAAGATCTGTCTGTCCTCTTGTCTATTAGCTCGACATTAAAGATAATTGTACGCAGATAGTCCTTGTGTAGTTTTACACTAAATTACAAATATAATAACAACAATAACGAATGATGTATGTATATAAAACTGTCTCTCTCTATCTCTAGTCATTTTTCTATATTTAGCTAAATCTCTGATTATTTATCTCTGTTTCACTGTGTTTATCTTTCTAATTATTTATCTATTTTTCAATTACACGTATGTATATACATAATCGTTTGTCTATCTTTTTGTCCACATTTACTTATCTAATGTTATTCTGTGTAATAATTCGAAAGCTAATTCTCTACATGAATGTACTTGACAATTCTTGACTGAACTTAATGTCGCTGATATATAATTAATTATGCTAGTTCAAGTATTTCTTTCAAGGAATCGGGATGTACATCCTGTAAATAAATGTATTTATACAAAATATAATATTTGAGTGAAATATATATATATATATTATTCTATTTATTATGTATATGTCTAATGATATGCTTTTTTAACTATGAAAATCGCGTTGTTTAGAAAGGCTTTATCGTGTTTTAATGATTTCTCACTTAGTATGTGATTATAAGTTTACAGCTTACATGTTTCAAGAGTAACTTTTAATATTTTTTAGGAAACACAAAATATCAACACCTATTCTCCTTTCGTGGACTACTCACAGGAATATCCTCAAAGAATCACTGGGCTTTCAAGTCGACCATCGTACTATTTGGACGATACTGGCATCCGTGATGGAGGTTATCAGGCAGATTTTTCTAATCCATACATTGGAAGTTCTCACTCGGACCTTCTTTTACCACAAGTTGCCCACTTCAGCCCACGGGATAAAACAAAGCATTATATCACATCTTCTAGTCAAGTTGGTCAGAGGACTGATGCCTTGGGAACAAACGTATGATGGTCCTCAATAAACTCTGTGTTTGAAGTCTATGTGTACTGTGAATCTTCTAAAACCAAACACTTATATATTCCGGAATTGGTTGCATTTTCATCTACTTTATCCAGTTTAAATAGCTTTGTACTTTATAATAGTATCATTCGACCATGTTCTACTTTGTGCTGAAAATTGACGAAGAACAAGCGTTCAAACTATAAACATGAATTTCATAAAACTTGATTAAAATAGATAATATATCGATTGTCTGAGGCATACTCTGACATTAAAGTGAGAACAGTTGAAAAGATTTATGACTTTTTAAAGACTAAAGGGATTTAACTGATAAACTTACTTTCGATAATATAACAGTGAACTTCCAACATCTTGGAAACTACCTAAAAGAAAAAAAAATAATGTCTTATCAAAACATGATAGCCATTCTTTTGTTGTTAAAATATATGTTTAACCATGTTTAATTAAAAATTACAGCATAATTACAATCATCATATTGTTTGCCTGAGCAGTAAGCATCAGGGTTTATAATGATAAAATTCAAAGTTATTTCCGTGTGGCAGTTACGATGCAGCTAGCCGATTGTGTATCTTTGCACTTAAATAAATATAAATATTCTTTAATTATTTATGATAAATAAAAGGATTCATTAGAGAATTAAATTAGTTCTTGAGAAATTCATGAAACTTATGGATATTTCAGAATTACAATTTTCATTTGTCATACGTTTTTCACTGTTTACGGAGTCACATTTTTTACAACATCCTCTGCATGAGTAATGGCCGAGTGTGGCCGAATGGCTTGTATACTATTCTGTAGACCCAAGGGTCCCTGGTTCGCGTCGCCGCAAAATTGCGTTCCGTGTGTGCGTTATAGGAGTGAAACTCAAATCCCATTATGTGTTTAGAGCACCCCAATTCTTAGTGGTGGATGCATTTGACAAACAGACTTCCCTGTAATTTATCAGATTGGAATTATGGACGGCGAGTGCAAATAGCATTTGTGTAACTTTGCATCAATATCCAAAAGAAACCAAACCAAAAACATGAACACACATTGACTGCTTCTAGTCAATTTATATACAAAATACCAAATGTTTTATTGTAATAATTACTTCTGGTACAACACATTCGATTAACTCTTTACAATGAGTATTTTGTTAAGGTAAAAACATAAAAATTACATAATATGATGCAATATGCTCCCCGGTAGAACACGGATTAAGAGCTAAACAATGAAACATTTGTGTTTTCATCATATACAGAAGGTCAGTTACACTTTCATTTAGAAAATATTACTAATTTCACTTACTGGAATTAAATTAAATTTTCCGAACAATCACTCTGTATCTGCTCTTTCAACTTCTTAATAATGGCTTTCTAGTGATATTTCCAAGATATTAGGGGTCAAGATTTCTACGTTTTACTCCCTTTCTTATGAAAATTTCTATAAATCAGCTTATTTTTGAGGTCCATAACATATAAATTCACGCCTTAGCGAGCCAGAGGCACAAAATTCTGTTGGCACTGTTTTAGCGCAATAGAAAGGTAAATGATAAAATAACTTTGGTGTTATTCTACTCTATTTCGTCGTTTTTTTTTCCTCATAAAAACAACCATTTATTTCGAGGTATGGCTGGAAGCTTGAGACCCTTGGCTCTGAGAATAACGCTATTTGAAATGCTTTATGATTTGATTCTATAATGTTTATCGATATTGCTCTATGATAATTTCTCTGAGAATAAAATCATTCAACCCACTGTCCCTCTTCCCATTAAGTTTTGAAGGCATTTTGGAAGCCTTCCGGTGTAGTTTGTATTTATATTCTGAGCAGATCTTATAGTTCTAGAACCATCCCGGCTTTCGAAGAGAAAACGTTAGCTAGTTTACAAGCGTTTTTAAAATCTACAGATGTATTTCTGTATATCATCTCTGAACAAACAGTAAGGTAGCTCGTAACTTCATCTGGTAGCATCACTGATACATTTATACATTACCATTTCTTATTTTGCATTTCGTTTCATTAGCAAGACTATTTTAACAACTTGTAACAATAGAATCGTCTAAAATGTTTTGAAACAAATTTTTTTAAATACTGATGCTTTATGGCTATTACATTGCAAGGGTTTAACATGTCTCATTTGATTTAAGTATGTAAATTCAGAAAACGTATCAAATCGTACTGAATATAGTCTCAGACTCACAAGTAAAAGCATTATTGCGTTTAAATTATTTTTAATATTCTCTTATTATTGTTCAGATAGTCTTCTTGAACATCTTCATAATAACAGGTCATGTATGCGTGTCTGTGTTACTGTGTAAAAATTAAGATTTGATTTCTTTAATTAAGCTGAAAGTTTCATGATGTTAAACCTTACTTATTGGTTTTCAGAATAAATATTTTCATATGATTTTGCTTGTGTTATTTTCAGAATGGTGAACAGACGCCGGTGTTATTTTAAAATTAAACGCCCACGTTCATTAATAACAAATTTCTCTGAGAATAAAATCATTCAACCCACTGTCCCTCTTCCCATTAAGTTTTGAATGACTATTTATACATTAATGACTATTTGTACGTATCTGCTACACAACATCCATTGCAACTTTTTACTAACCCCTCCAATCCGTACACTGTATTTTACTGTTTTGTAAGTCAATTGTTATTGTTCTGTAACAGAAAGAACATTTTCTTGCACGTCTCTATAACAATCGTGATGTGTACGTGTCTGAGCTATTGTGTAGAAATCAACATTTTATGACCCTATAATCTTATTTAGTCAATTAAATAACAATTTCATCATTTAAGTAAATGTTTTCGAAACTTTTTTATCAAGTTACGAAAGAAATATTCCATTTTTGAAACTGCTTGTATTGTTAAATATCTTTCTGCATTTCTGGATTCCTGAGCTATTGTAAATAAACCATGTGTAACAGTTAAAAGTCTCTTTTGGCCGAATAATAAAGATTGACTACTGACCACTCGCAAAAAATCATCCAACTGATTTCCAAGTGATTAACTAGAATTAACTAACAAGGTTGGAAGCACTAGTAATCACATTCTTAGATCATATGTACAATGTGCAAACAAAAGGATAACACAAAAGCTACTCCAACAACCAGTGATCATCACATAAACCAAATAAACTAAAATGTACTCAAAGTAGAATCAAGTTAAAATTAAAAATGAGGAAAAATTGAAATGCAAAATTAACAATAAAATGTATTCAAATCTAATAAAAATAAAATAAAAATTACGATGTAGAAATGGATATTTAGAATCTAAACTTTTTTTAATAGACAGTAATCGTCTGGTAAAGCATGGAAAATTTGTGGTATTCGGGTTTACTGAAAAGTCTCAAAGTATCCTCAAAACGAATGTTCAGAATTGTTAACCGAAGAATAAATTGAACACACAGTAAAGGAAAACAAGAAAACGCAATTGTAACTTGACATAAAAGTTCTTTAGTAAGCACACAAACGCAATGCTTTGTTACTTAGCTGGTTAAGCCTCTTCTTCTGTATTTACTAGCTGCTGGGGTTGAACAAGAGCAAGATTAATAGAGATAAAGATATAGAATTATCGAAATACTCTACTTAAAACCTCTAACAAAACAAAGAAATTCAGATATCCCACACTTCTCTGAGTTACATACTTCAATGTCAACACGCAACCTTAATCCGAGCGTGATGTACAGGTTTCTGTATTGCATTTTACATAGGCTACTCTCCAAGATATTCATACATAAGCACATACACACTAGCTTGAGAATCAAATATAAAGATTGACTTATGTATTCCATCCCGTCAACACAGAGGTCATTAATTACATTCAGAAACTGCATGGAAATATACGAACATATAATAATAAAAATCAAAATACCATAAATCATAATCATAATAGACAGTGCAATACCGAACTGAATTCAATTAGTCGATGATAAAAACATAACCAGCCAGTTACTATAAAATAAAATTAAAACATTACAAATTAGAAAGAATAAAACAGAATTTAAAATATTAAATAAAATTGAACAGAAGTATGTGAATAGTTAAACACAATACAAATTCCACAGAATCAGAAGAAAATAATCAAAATATTTAAAGAGCAGTTTCAGTGAGTCAGTGAAGTAGATTATCATATGTTTCATTATTAACATTTAAAATTATTACTTGAAGGTCATTTTCGCCATTGTTATCTAGGACTTCTGGTAAATTGTACTTTTTCACCACATGCTGAATAGCTTTTGAACTCCGACCTCTGGCCATCTTTCTGACGTCTTTCCAGACTATTATTTCCATTAAAAGGCTTTAAGTACATTCATCTATCTTTTAACTAATCAAATATATGCTACATTGTTTAAATACATCACATTTTAGAGTTCCAAATGATGGGGTAACACGGACTATTATCGAATTGAACACGATGAACTCATCTATTTTTAAAGTGTGGTTTTGGATGGTTTACTGTATCTTGCATACATAAAGTATTCTTATGTGATGGGCATCCTGTCTAGTTATAATTTACAAACCTCATTTTAAAGTCAGAGTGGATTTTTAGTGTGGTACCGGTACTCTACGTTCTATTATGTACTACATATTTAAATGAGATAAATACAATACTACCATGTTCAAGTGTTTTTACCGCCACTTGGAATGAGTACAGCTTCGCTCCAAAAGGTCATGGCCCCAAAAGGGACCAAACAAGTATAAGTCTGTGAAACAACTGCTGTAGTTTACAGACTTTACAATTTCTCCCACACCAGTTTACGGGGCGATGCTAACTTCAAGCATGACACCCACAGGAAAATTTTGCAAATATGCATTTATACACATAAATACAAAATATTGTATACTAGTTTTAGAATTGTACAATATGATTGTATTTATACTTGTTACATTAGAACACCCTATCTTTACAATATTTAATAATGTTGAACAGCAGTGAACCTGAGTATCATATATAATTTGGTTCTTCCTTGCACATTAGTTACATTTACAATTACATTTAATTTCATATCATAAGTTCGACGTTAATGAATAATCAAACAAACACTAAGTAAAGACATTATATTTTCTACAGTAAAAATGTGACATAAGAAACTACAAATGCAAATAAATGAAGTTTGTGAAAGAGTTAATCAAGCGTATGTATTTAGTTCCTATATTGTGAGAGTGACATTTTATTGAAAATTTTAAATTAATGACTTATGCAATTAAACAACAGTTATTTTCGTAAATGTCATTTTCTTCCTCTTTGTCGGTAATTTTCATAATGATATGTTTATGTTAATTTGAATCTTTAAAAAATATCAGGAACTAATTTTACAAAGTATGTTGCATCAGCACGCAACGTATTCGATCTAAATTAGTTTTAGAAAAATATTTTTTTTCATACTCATAGTTTTATTTGAGGTCAATTTTCACCACAAGCATAGTATCATTATGAGGAAGTGAATTTGGAGTGTATTTTCTTTTTTCCCATTTATTTGCATGTAGTATTTAATAAAGTGAACATGCTGGGCTTTACTGTACTGTTCGTATAGGTACAGGGAATAGTTTGAGGGCTAGAATGTTAGATGTAGGACATGAGTTTTTAATTACCCCTAGTGACTCATCATAGTAACCTTTTGTTTTTCAGTTTTCTTTCTTTGTAATAATTTTCTATTAATACTATCAATAGTAGTTTAAGATGTTGGTGGTTGTGGGCTTGAACACTTCTACTAATTATTTTACTTGTATTGTGTATTTCTAATTTAATTTGGCATGTGAAGCTGGAGAATATCTGATAAATCTGATAAAGTGTATTTTGTCACTGCTGTGTGGATCTGCTGTCTTGTTTCCGAAAATACTTATCTTACAAGAGCTAATTTTACTTTTTATACATTGTAATTTGCACCCTAGTTCTATTTATCTATCCTTCAAATGAAACGTACTTCATTTGATCTATTTAGAGAAAAGTGACTAGGTATAATGTTTGTTCATTATAAACATATATCTATTGGAACTTTTAAGGAGAGCACTGGAATACTTGAAAAAAAATATTGTTAGAATCGAAGGATTTTTAACATGATGAATGAGATACTCTTCAGAAGCTCATGAGCCATTTTCAGTATTCACAGTAATTTTCCTTTAATTAACTCGGTTATGTATTACAACAAAAAGAAGTGCAGCTGTGATGAATGTATCGGTCAACAAGTGTATGATGTATGTACATTATTTCAGTTGCCTTTTTCAGTTTATTAATTTCAGTTGAAAAGTATTTTCTAAAGCAAATATTACAACCAATTAATATTATCACCAAAAACAACATTATGAATTCGTCTGTATTAGATCTTACGTCTTGCGTTTCTGTTGATAAACTAGCACAACAATGTCAGCATTGTATTATTCAAAGCTATTCAGCATTGTGAATGGTAATCCCAAAGCTCGAAATTATTTTCAGATTTTTCAGTTACTGAAATGGTGACTTAAATATATTACTTTTCATGCAATTTTAAAAAACATATTTCATTGAATCTCAGAAAAAAGAAAACTATATTATTCGATCCTGATACTTTAACTAAAGTCTCCGTCAGAGAATAAAACAGTGTAAGAACACTCAGTACAGCTAACTCAAAATGAGTCTAATTGTCAAATTATATCAAAGAAATGCATTTAGTAGCCTCTCATCCTTATACTTAGAAAAAAATTCAGTCTTATAGAATATAAACAATATGTTTCAGGTTAGACTCTGTTGCGTATATAATGAATATATAAATTATTAATTTATTAATTTCATAAATATAAATAAAAAGTTGATTGTTATGAAAATTAAATAATGTATAAAATGTCGCTCTTGTGGAGCAAACCGATATCATTGTGGTGCAATAAGTAATTTACATAGATAATTTCAAATATGAAGAATGAAGGCACACCACGAAATTGCAGAGTGTTGGAATATGTGAACATGGAGGAAATGGAACAATATATTTCACTTTTCATATGAGGAAATACCAGAGTTTCATAATTAAATCAAAGCCATATATTATACAAGAAAATTTATTCGCTGCACATTGGTAAGTAATAATCAAGTCCTGTTTATGTACATGTTATATTTATTTCTGGAAAGTAGATCAAAATTTACTATAAGAAGATTCTGTCAGTGTTTGTAACTTAAAGTGGCCATTCTTTATATTCATTGCTGAATATAAGATTGAATGTCTTTAGAAAAATCTCCATTTTGGAAGTTATATTATTCATACAGTTGATGTTATGGCTCTTGACTAGACACTCAGATACTGGTTGTTAATATCTCCAACGGGAAGTATTTGAATCATTCACTCAGTAGCCGCTATTTACTGAATCTCTAACCATGTAAACATGAATTATTAAAGTTATTTTAATGTCAAAATGTGATCATAATCTGTCGCAGAAGTGCACCCATAAATATTCAGAAGACTCACATTATTTCTAAGAAGAATATATTAGACTCCAAATCAACCAGTTAATATAGCAAAAGAAAACCGTTCACATCAAGTGACTTAAAGTTCAGTTATATCCTATAGTAGTTCAACTCTTTGTATTACGGACTTAAAATGTCGTCAAGAAATCTAAACTATTCACTTGTGTCATTGAGTCAAGTCCATCAAATGCATCATAAACTGTGCAAAATATACTATATCTAAACGTGGTTTATAGCTTTCTTTTGTTACGAATTGAAAAACACAGAATACAATGTTTGCTCTTAAATTTACGTTTGGGAAACATGTACGTATTAAGCAACATAATTAATATGTTACCATGAACATGAACAGCGCTTGATATACTCATTAACAAAAGGAAAAATAAATAAGAGAGATGGTTTGAATTTCGTGCAAAGCTACACGAGGGCTATTTGCGCTAGCCGTCCCTAATTTAGCATTGTAAGACTAGAGGGAAGGCAGCTAGTCATCACCACCCACCACCAACTCTTGGGCTACTCTTTTACCAACGAATAGTGGGATTGACCGTCACATTATAACGCCCCCGCGGCTGAAAGGGCGAGCATGTTTGGTGTGACGGGGATTCGAACCCGCAACCCACAGATTGCGAGTCGAGTGCCTTAACCACCTGGCCATGCCGGGCCAAAGAGAGATGGGCTGTGAATCTAAAGGTCAATGGTGTGCGACGCGTTGAAGCAAAATCGCTCTCTTTACTTTAGGGTTTTAGGTGTGTTATAAGAGTAACAGTCAAATTCCACTATTTGATTATAGTAGTCGTTTACGATGGGTGCTGTTGACTAGTTGCTCTCCCTCTAGTATACTAGTTCAAAATTAGGAACGACTAGCAAACTTTTTGTGCAGCTTTGTGTGAATATCCAAAACCAGTGCTCAATAAATAAATACGTTTCATATTGACAGGAATGTAGTTTAACGAATAATTTCAAAATATTTCTAAACATCTTAAAAAGCATAGTGCGAACTAAAATGTATTTCACTTATATTATAAATAATATTACTCACCTTTGTCTTATATATTATCATTCACCATATGGTATCATCTTATTTGATTAACTAAGTGCAGTTACAGAATTGCTTCACCATATGATACTACTTAAGTGCACATAAAATGTGGCTTCACTTTATGTGCTAACAAATCTATACCTATAGCATTTACTACCTTCTTGCGATTTTTGGATTACATTTACTATACGACTTTACCCTAATGGGGCTACTAGAATATATCTACTACATGACTTGATTTAATGGGAATATAATACAATAGTAGTCTTCGTGCCTGACTTTACATGAAATTATTTTACTTTACAGCTGCCTAATAACACACTTGATACCACTACCTAATTCCAACAAGATAGCTTCACTTATCTTATTATTTTGTGTTCCATATACGCACGAAGAAGGGAATTTTTAACTTCTGAAAAGGATCAGATTATTGATTATTTTAAATGTAATTAACAACAATATACAGCCTATTTATTAAACGAGCACACAAACACAAAATGCATAATATGATTTCAATTGGTAAGAGTGCTTTGCTTTTGCAACCTATCAATTTAGATACGTGATTACTAAATCAAAAACCTATAGTGAGCGACTTCATAATTCATAAATAGCGTTATTCTGTTTTAATTAAACGAAATATAAATCAAACACATAGGAGAATAATTGCAAACTTTAAACAAATATTAGACTTATATAAAAAATGCACTTTTAATTTTTTTTCTGAAGCATTGCAAACTATTCTTTTGGCATTCTATTTCTTTTTAGATCAGTTGATTGATTCTCAACTGAATTATTGTTCTTAAAGGTTATTATTCAATCTGATCTTCTTAGTTCTTAGAAAAAGGAAACATCAAATTTTCAAAGGAAAACAGCACAGAGCTTCATAGCTTACCGAAGCGTGTATTCCTGTCAACAAACATAACTTAGAAATAAATATTCCAATTTTCCTACCATTCTCCCTTTAAAATGTTGGAAGACTCGTAATAAGATTTCTAATATAATTCACATAGATGAGACAAGATACCGAACGGAATTTTAAATTTGACACAGCTAGAAAGTATTATTCATTTGTAAAGTAAATGTGAATGCGTAGAAAATACAAACTTAGTAGAACACAATATTTAAAAGTTTAAAAAAAGACATTATCAGACATATTTTTTTCTTTCTTGATCATATTCAAGTGTTCGTTGTTTTGGTGTTACATGACAAACTCATAATTTCCTTTTCATATTTCTTCTTTTCGTTCGTCAGTCGTCATCAAGGTATGTAAATTAGTCATAAAGATAAGCTGGTATCGGAATTCTTTGTTTAGTAAGGTAATAAATGTCTAGATGAGGATCGGAAGGAGTAGTATAAAGGTGTTTTTTTGACAGCAAGAGAAATGAAGAGTTGTCCATTAAATATGGGAAATGTTGCAACTGCTCGTTTTCATTCACCGTCTATTTTGCATGCGCAGAATTTCATAATTTTCTAACCACCTCTGGTGTCTGATAAATGACACATTCATAATACAAAAGTAAGCTCATTCTCTGACTTCCGACTGTCTTCTGATATGAGCACCAGGTGTTTCCTTTCTCAGAAGTAAAAATATATGATTATCATCTTCAAAAGTATTCGATATCTTTACTCGTTTTCACATGTTTTAACCACAAAGTAGAATGTGAATTAGTTGTAAGACAATACAGTAGAACAGCATTCCAGTGAAATATATCTTTTCTTGTATATTACTAATTAATGAGGGAATTTCTTTAAACTAGTTATTTCACGATCAAAATAATGACTGTTGCTCAGTTTTTAAGTATACTCGAAATATTTATTATTATTCATTTATTTTCTACCGACTGTTACACTTATATGTTAAACTAAACGATCTTGCTTGTAGGTGAGAACTGGTATCCTTTTAAAAACTAGGTATGATGCTAGTCATTCTAAATTCCCTGTACATATTGTGAGCCTAAGAAATACACGGAGCTTATGGCTAAAAATTACGAAATTGTCTATGTATACTTTTTGTAGTTTATTAAGAGGAAAATTGTAACTATAATAATAACAAAGTTTCTCAGATAAGTTGTTTCCATAAATCGTTTGAAATATAGTTTCGCATAATGAATTTTGCATAAATAACGTAAAAGTGTCCATACCAAGTGTGCCATAAGAGTCCTAATTAACACAAGTTAAAATAATAGCACATAATCATGAGATTCAACACTATGTTTTCAACTTTGTGTCACTACGAAATTTGTGTTATACTAAGCCTATGAGGGTAATATTACTCATTTGAAAAATCAACCTAGTAAAACTACCTCTAATTTTCTTGTCTATACATTATTGTTAAAGCATGAGTCTGAATATATGTGGTTTTGATTTTCTTGAGATAAAACACCTAAAATAACGGACAAGGAAATAAAACACGTGCTTAAAAATCTTCCCATGTTGCCATTGATGTGGAATAAGCTTTATTTCAGCTGAATGATTAATTTAATAGACAGGTGATCTGTGTTATTTACAAGGATGTGTAAGCAACGTCAGAAAAAATGTGAATTAAACGACTTTTATAATAGGACCGATTGTATGAGCCTGAGTAAAAATTGCGATTGTGATACAAGTTTCACGACCTCCTTGCTTTGTAGGATGGGCTGTATCAAAGGTTTTACAGCATGATGATTAAACCATAGAACTTTCATCAGAAAATAAAACAAAGGTTAGAAATTCATGAATGAAAGAAAATGTCGTGATTTTGTCAAACTGTTTCAAATATACTTGAAATATTGCTAGTATTAGTAAGAAACATGTCTAATATGGTATCTAAAGAAAAATTATTTTGAAATGTAATTACATTTTAAAGATAAAAAAAAATGTTTTTCTTCGTATATTCGCAAAAAGCTATTTAAGTGCCATCCGCACTAATAGTCGCTAACTACGAACTGATAGACTAGAAGGAAAGCTAGTCAAAAGCACCCACCGCCAGCAACTGGGCTACTCTTGTCTGACCCATTAGTGTTATTTTTTTTTTTTTTTGCAGTTACGGAACGCGAACAATTGACTAATAAATCAATTTACCAGTAGTCTAACCATTGGATCACGCCCATCTCTATAAAAGTTAAACAAAAGAAAATTCACAAGCAAACAATTTAAAATTGTCATAGTTTCATTTCTATGTATTCACATGTATATTGTGGAATGAATAACGAGTAATTACAGTGTTTATGAAAATACTGAAAGCCTAAGAACTATTAAGGTGTGGTTTTTAGTTCTGTTTAACACCATTTTGTAAATAAAAGGGCGGAGGTTGTGAGATTTACCTTGTAGAATTTTTAGGGTGGTATTATTTCTACTTTAAGTTCATAACTGAGTATTAAGGATAGCTAACTGCCTTCCCACAACTGGCTGCAGAGAGCGAAATGCAGTAGGAGTTGAGACTCTTTGGGTATAAATACTCAACTCCTGGCCCTTAACTGATTTTCCCTAGCTGCTGGCTATTTTGACATCAGCGTCTGGATTTTGTTTTATAGATGAAATATCCGGAATGCATTTGGGTGCTATGGGCACAGACATTATCCGTTATGACTTAATGTTGACAACTAGGACTGATAATGAAAAATAATTATTTAATTTTTAGCATGGATTTCAGACTTACTTCCCAAAAACTTAGAGCGATGTATTATTTGTTGAACATGTAAGAGGTTCATGAATTTCTGTAAAATTGTTTCGTTTTATGTAAGCATTCTGTATTCACATATTAACCAGGCTTTTCTTAAAATGTACTTGTTCTAGTATAAAAATACCAAAGTTCACATGAATAAAGACCAGCAAGGTTTTTATTTCTCTTTATAAAAATTACACATTTAAATTTTGTATTGTTTCCTAACAACGTCTCTAAGATGTTGTAGATATTAAATTTTCTATTAGTATTGAAAAACATATTTTTGCTACCATGTCCCACATCACTTTTCAAATTACCATGATGATACTTTGCTATTTCTAAAGATTCGGAATAGCTGTCTCAGTTGTACTATTATTTTAAAATAAAACAAAATATTGTCACTTCTAGCGTAAGCCCTCAATCAATTGTAACAAACCCGAATACGAACGTTTTAATATCTCATTTGTTTATTTTTACGTTTGAGAATCTTACACCATCAATTAAAAACATTTCATAGAACAATATCAAATAACAATTGCTGAAGTTGGTTGCGAATCTGATGGCACCACTGAGCATACAAATTTGTGGGCTGTCCATTGGAGACCTCTATGAAGTAATAAAATAGATGCATCATGACAGAGATAATAGTCTTGAATTAATGAGAAGGAAAGCCACAATAGGTCCACTGCTTAGCGAGATAAAACTGGTTTATGTGGTGTGTCGTAATAAACTGGAGTATGTAAGAAAATACTGAGAGCATTTTCGAGAACAGTTGTCAATGAATTGACACTTTAAATAGAGGAAAGTCTAGTATCAACATTTGATATATATCTTTCACGTGCATCTATAAGCAGGACAATCACAATTTTGTAGATAAAAATGTTCCTGTTTGTGTCAGGATGGTCATAGGTTATTCTTTTAGGTATTTGAGCCTGTATGCGGAAGTGACTGCTAGTATCACAGATGCTGAGAGAAAAGAGAGAGTGAGAAACCAAATTTGCTGAAGCTATTGCAACATCTAGTGAAGAATTTGATTATGGATGGTTTGGAGAAGGAAGAGGCAAAATAAATCCAATAATATAATGCAAAATAGATCGATAATAGGCGATTTCTGAGGAACTTCTGCTATAATAGTTGACGTCAGCCAAGATAACATAAATTCTAAAAATTTTATCCAAGTAGTAGAAGAAGTCATGAGGTAGAGGAACATCAGAATTGAGATATATTGTATCAAGTATGTTAATTTTATAAGAAAAGTGTACAGTTAGAACAAAGTATTCAAGAAATTGTTCTGGAGAATAAAATGAATGGGTAGTTGAACATAACTAGAGATTGGCACCCCACCTCTACTAATACTTCAAGGGTAGTTACAGTGGAAATTGTAGCCACGTAATTTTGCCTTTAGTATCGGTTTGAGAAAGTCTCATTAGGGACACTGCAACCATAAGATTCCCCATCCAGTAAAGTTCCAAACCAGACTAGTTCAGTATGGCTCGAAATTAGTGATGTGTAAAAAACAGAATTTCATATCTATCTCTTGTCTCACACAAGTAACTAACCAATACGTTTTTCGCTCATTACCAGAACTTGTCAGGTAAGAGATAAAATATTTTATGAAATGATATATATAATATATATATATATATACGTGTGTGTGTGTGCGTGTATCATAATATTTTAAAAGTTACGTTTTAAATGCCGAAAGCGGGATATTGAAAAAAATCAATAGGTCTAAAAATTGTTATAAAACAAATTAATTAAAGATATGTTTCACACTTGTCAGAGTCAAGATCTGAAATGTCATATTTATCCACCTCTGATTTTGACCCGCAATGTACAAATTAAGGGGAATGGGAAAACGAAATCTCGAGCTTTCGTTATATAATAAGCTTTATAGATGCAGATTATCATTAACAACAAGTTTTACGATGTGTATAAAGCACACACTTTTTAAAAATCTAGACTATAAAAAATATTCTGAAAACATATGGTAAATAACTGGATTAAAACGAGCGCAGTAAAACCAGTAAATAGGATCGACAGCCAGGAGACTTGAAGAATGAATGAAACATCAACGAAACATCAAAAGTTTAAACCTCACACAAGTAACGCTTAATGAACTGTTACAACAGCCTACCCACCAACCAAAACTTCAAGATCCTTTTCAGGACACAAAATGAGAGAGAAAACATCACAATAAAACTAAGAAAACAACCAAAAACTTGTCAAGACTGAACATGACTGAATAGTAATACGACAATTTACCTTGGTTGTGTAACGTTGTAAAGTTTTAACTGCTCGTTTTCACCAAAGGCTAACTCACAAGCAAACAACTTAAAATTTTTACAATTTCTATAATTTTAATGTATTTACGCCTTTCTTCTATAATAAACACCATAATTATTAATCATCGACTTTTCTTGTGTATCGTATGCAATGAAAAAACGAGTTAAATTGTTTAATTAGTACGATTGACACGACACGTTATCATCAGAATGTTTATAATGTGTTTTGATTTGTATTATATAATATTATTATAATAATATATTAAATAAAGAGAATTTTTTTCGTATCATAATTTATCGTTTAGAATTGGACGATTTTATAAGCAGTAAAAAATCAATGTTGAAATTATCAATGGTTAACTGTAACCAAACCTAAGGGATCTCTGACCATGCCGTTTGTTACGTGTGTGCATAAGGTAGCATCCTAATTGAAAATACCAATACTGATACACAAGCTTATGTCGTATTATAGGGTATTTAATATAAGGTAGCTCTAAGAAGTTTTGCTTTATCGCCTTAAAACTAAAAAAAAGGTATTTCATAACTCTTTTCGTGGTACTTTTTGCATATAACTCATGTATGTAGCTACTGGATGAAAGGTTTTACAGACATGACTTTTGAAAGGAGAAACATAGGTCTGAAATTACGTTTTTACTCACCTGTGATTGGAAACTTAAAATGAAATAAGTAACAAGAATAGGGGCAAAGAGCTGTAGTCCACTACGATGTCACGAGCATTTGGTCTATATATACATATATATATCACATAAGCCCTAATGTGTTACCACATCCGGTCAAACTTATGTTATTTTTCACTGAAAGAAGGACCTCTTGGACCGTCAGTTTTCACAGCAAAAGATAACACAGAACGTCAATTTTCAGACATACATTTGTTTTGCTATAATTAAAGGGCCAGTTGAGGTGGGGACTTATGAAAACATTTTCAGTTTAGTGTGATTTTTACTTCACACATATCTGATTTGAGCTTCATAGTGGACTAAATAGGAAGAATTTGGAGAATGGCATCTGCAAACCTAGGGTAATTTCTATAACGAATAATGGTTTCATTGTTTTCAATAGCTTTCAATGATCATTTGCATAATATTATTTCTGTACCGCATGTAAGATAGCTTTTTATGTAAACCTTTGGTTCTCTAAGACTGAAATATCATATGGAAATAGCAGACTTATTATTTAGTATTTCTATTTTGCCTTTAAATGTTTATATAAAGTCTAACCGTAAACGACGTTGAGATAATGGATAGCGAAATCGTGGCATCTTTGGCTCATAACACCATCATCGTGCCCATTAGATCTTGCCCCTCAGTGGCACAGCGGTATGTATGCGGACTTACAACGCTAGAATCCAGGTTTCGATACCCGTGGTGGGCAGAGCAAAGATAGCCCATTGTGTAGCTTTGTCCTTAATTACAAACAAACACTTGGATTTTACATTTCGTTCTTACCAAGTAAATCAACGACCATCTTGCATTGTGCTGGTTCTTTCTGTTTGATAACTATATCCTATAATGCAAATATCACATAGATCTAACAGCGAGGAACTTTATTGAAAACTTAATAAGGCTTTTAAATTTGGCATTTTCTCGAAACAAAGACAAACAAACTTAAGTTTACCTATATGGTTTTTATATTTTCCAGTTATAAGATTTGTTAAGCATATAGCTACGTAATGGGTTATCTGTACTGTGCCACCAAAGGTACTGAAACCCAGCTTTTAGCGTTATAAGCCTTCAGACGTACTTCTATGCCACTGGGGGAGAGGGGGTGTTAAGTGTTAAGTTATTATCAGTGTACGTCCATTTATTTTAATTCAGGTTAAGTATATGGGAATTAAGCTGTGTTGTATTTTCAACATGAGATAGTATTTATTCTTCAAATAATAAAGTAATATAGGAAAACAAGTAGTATTTCAAAAATAAGATGTCTTTCCGTGTTCTTCTTTTTAAATTATTATTCAGTTAATCTGCCATTATTCTTTTAAAGACATTGTATGTATTCTATTTACTATAAATACCATTGAATGCACTAACCCATCTTGTATTATTATACTGCAATGTACTGTTTCAGTAAACCTTTCCTTTTAACAACTTATTTATGAAAAAAATACTCCAAGTTATATGTTACTTTAATCAAAATAGAATGACATTTCATTTACAGAAAACATCATTACTCAAACAAACATGTATGCATAAATATATTTTACGTAATAAAACTGAAACATAATGTAATTTCATAATGGTATTTTCTGCAATCAATTGTAGCATTCTATTAACAACTTCACATTAAGGGTAAATGTGCGGAACACAGTATCTTGTTTGCACAACACAGCCGTTATCTCCCCTTAGTTGAGAAATGCCCCGTCTTTTAATGTCCTTCCTTCTTTCCCTATTCTGCGACTATCTCCTCATTATCACCACTAAATATTGCACTAGTTCATTTAGCCATCCTTATCTTAGTCTTCCTTTTTTTATTCCCTGTAAATCGGTTGTCATGCTGTTGCCTTCCGTCTTTTACTTTCCTCCTGTCTAGCTATTTGTCCTTCATATCTTCAACGTCTTTCTGTTGCTATCTCTATTAAATATTTAACTCCCATTCTCTGCTTGATTCAATTGTCTTTTTTTTTCTATCAGTCTTGTCATTACTAGCACATTTTCCATACCTTTGTGAGCTGTTTCTAACTATGCTTTCATTTCCTATATAAATTTCTTAATTTCACTCTCATATGTAAACGCATTGCAATTTTCTTTTCTCAGAATATATAAACCAATTTTCCAAATGCTGTCCGGCCGGCTGTTATTCTTATTTGAATTTATACTCTTGGCAATCATTCAAAATATTTTTGACCTAACTTAACATCTCCTTGATCTATTTTCCAGCTAAAGTTGTTGTTGTTGTTTTTTACTATATTCATGACCAGCACTTTTGTTTGTAACATGTTTATTGCAAATCCAATTTTACCACTTTCTATTTCAGCTCTTTAGCCATTATTTCCAATATAGACAGCAAGCTCTCAAAACTATCCTATTTAAATCAAAACCTCTATTATTCAGCTCTGTTTCTTAAATGCTTCTTGTAACGACACAAGTAACAGTTTAAAGGAAAAAGTATATCTCTATTTGAATCCTCTCTTAATATATATTAGTTTTGTCAATATGTATAGCGATTTTAGTTTTGTCTTTCAAAAACAGCGGTTAATCTTCACTTATACACACTAGTCAGCTGGAATCTTCAGTCTCTTTTAAAATTATACGCGATCTATTAATAACTCAAAATAAATCATGGAGCACGTTTCTTTGTGTACGGCTACTAAATAATGCTAACACATCAATTGACTTAGATATTCAAAGACTTTGTTACTTTATGGAAATACTTAAATATACAAAGCCTTATGTTAATTTATATATATATATATTTAATCCATCTTGAGATAACTTTTAATTTGCGTATTAAATATTCAAAGCCATTAAGTGATAATGGAAATTCCATTAACTGGTGTTAGTTAATATATAAATTAATAACAAATTCGCATAAATTGGTAATGTACTGCAATATTTATATAATAAGTAAATAGTTTTAATATCCACATTGTGAAAATATCGATTTTAAAAATCTTGATTAATGTAAATACTTCTTCGTTTTAATATTATATTACTGAATTTATCAGTCTAGTTACAATAATTCATCTGATCAGTGAACTTGATAAACTCAGGACAAACTGATATGTGGTTTATTGATATAATACATTTTTGTAGCCAAAACAACTCTTTCACATTTCAACTTGCCAAGTCCATAGGAATCATTACCTCTGATTGTGCCCCCCCCAGTAGCACAGCGGCATGTCTGCGGACTTACAACGCTAGAATCCGGGTTTCGATACCCGTGGTGAGTAGAGCAGAGATAGTCCATTGTGTAGCTTTGTGCATAAGTTCAAACAAACAAACAAACCTCTGATTGAAAAAATATTGATTTCTGCTATAATGAATCTCCTTATAGATCTTTCGAAAAGTGTTTGTAGAGTTTATTACTCAACTTGTAACATACCAAATGAACGAGAATGTTTAAATAAAGTTAATTATATACATAGTGGATGCCTATCAACAAATGGTAATGGAATGAGTTATTGAGAAATGTAAAACATGACATATATTCATTGCAACCAAATGACATTTTAGCAGAAATCATACTTTTCATTCTCACCCAGTAAGGCACAATGATTTGAATTATATGCAGATATGTGAACATTTGTGACCAAATCAACAAGTTCGATTAGAAATTTATTCAGTTACGGGAATTATCTGAACTATCTTTATTAAATGTTTGTATTAAAATGCAGTTCGTTAAAATTTTTAAGATAGAGCCTTGGTAATACACATTGAAAATACAAAGAGATGAAATTATACTTCGCTTTTAATCCTAAAACACAAATTACATAATTTGAATCAATTATACATTCACTCATCTGTTTTGGGTAATAGCTGTAAGACAAAAAATTAAAATAACCTAAACTAATTTTATAAACCTAAAAAGACAGTACTTGAGGGAATTATTCACACAAAACAACAACGATAATACTCTCAAATTCTAAATTCCTTAAAAATAAAAATAATATAAATTTTATATTTTTTTTATTTTATTCACTTTGCTCCAACCAATATTTCTAATTTTTCTCGTACACTTTTTCGTGTGTAGACGGCGGTTCTTTGATTATTAAACAACTCACAATTAAATATAGAAACATAATCACATTTATTACCCCAACTAGCAATAAAAACAGAACAAAACTAAACAGCACCATGGGAAATTAAAGGTAATTATTAATTATAAATTCCTAAAGTTTATTGTTTTTGTGTACAATGTTTTAAAAGTTTAGCCGTTCTCAAAGTAATTTATTGTTTGTTTTAACTGTAAAATGAGGTGTTATTTTAAACATTTGCAAGTAGTTTTTCCACGATATTATTTATAATATATAGATTATATGGTCTAACAAAATAATTGCACTATATCATACCATGGATACACATCGCTACAAAACATTTCAATGTTAAGTTAATGATGTGCTCTATGGTAAATATTCTTCTTATGTAAATTTCTATACAAATAGGAATTGTTAATATACTGAATTTCTCATTCAAGTAAGTGGAAAATAGTGACTTGAAATGAAGCTATTAGGTGGACAGCAATTACATTTCATAAAGGCCAGTGGAATGTTCACAGTCCTGTATGGGAAAAGCAAGAGAAAAATGCTTTGAAATTATAAGACGAAAGGCTAACAGTGGATAATTATGCAATTAAGTAGGTAAACAATATATCACACCTAATCCGTTTCAGGACGACTCGTTCACTAAGATGTTTTCAGGGAATAAAAATATCAAATCTGTCACACCATATACTCCATTATTTTGTTATTTAGAGTGAATAATTGCACCTACTCACCTATATGAGATAAGTTGTTTAATGTATTGTTTTGCCAATACAAGACATACACTATCTTACCAAAAATCATTAGACACGGGTATTTATGAATGAAACATGTCTTTATTCCAAGAAATTAAAAGCGTGTTGGCCCGCCTTTGGCCTTAATGACTTGCTTCGGTGCATCGTGAAACACTGTCTTCTAATTTCTGGTAAAAAGCTGGTATTTTGCTCCACTCCTCCTTTAAAGCATTAGTAAGCTCCACCACAGAAAAGAGCCGTCTTGGCCTTACCCTAATTCTGCGTTCCATTTCATCCCAAGGATGTTCTACCGGATTCAGGTCGGACTCCGTGCTGGTCACTGCAATTTTCCGATGTTATCATGTTGGAAGGTGTAAGGGCCGATACGATAAAATTGCGACAATGTAGGACACACAGAAATGTTCAGAACATCAATGTAGGATTCAGCATCATGGATCCATGTACTGCGACCAGTGGACCTAGTCCATATCACGAGAAGCCCCCAGACCTCCAAACTTCATTTTTGGGGTAACATACTCAGGTAATAAGCGTTCTTTAAGCATTCTTCATATCCAAACACGTCCACTAGAGTGGAAGAACACGTAGCGTGACTCGTCGCTTCATAAGATCGATTTCTATTTATCCACAGTCCAGGTTTGGTGTGCCTTACCCCATGCCAATCAACAATGTGTATATGTTTTTGTTATCAGCGGCTTGTGGGCTGCAGCTCTTCCGTGAAAATTAATGGCGAGCAGCTCTCAACTTATAGGATTACCTGTGGCTTCTCGCATCTCCAAACACAGATTCTCTAGGGTCTGACGGTGAGATGAGGTAACCAGCCTTCCCAAGGCGCCTCGGCTTCTGTCAGTCAGTATTTTACGCCTACCTGGTCGTTTCTTGGGCTCATTGTTACCTATGGACTTCCATGTCTTCAGTACCTTGCCAATTGTCGACATGGGAATGTTTAATTGTTGCGCAATATGACGTACAAACATTTACCCCACATGACATCCAAATAGCCTTTCCCTCTGAAACTCTGTTGGCTCTTTCCGTGTACCCATCGTTCAGCGTGCAAGTTCGAAATAACTACCAAACGAACCGCTGATCACCTTTATAGGCCAAACTATGTTCATATTTCGTCGTCACACCCATTTTCCTTTAATCAAGGGTGTGTCCCATGATTTTTGGTAGGATAGGGTAAGTAAGTTATCATTTGCAAAGTTCTCATATCCTTAACTTACTGTTTTCTAAGTTATTTAAAGAAAATAACAAAACAAAGTATTAAACGCCAGCTTAATATCTTATTGTTCTAAAATTATAAATATTCTAATACATTTAAACCAATAAATCCCAATAAAATTACAAAAAAGTAATAATAATAATTTATTTTTATCATTTAATTCATGAAGAATTTGGATGTTAGAGCTTGTTAGGGCCAACATATAAGCCAGTTTTTTTTCAATATTGCGTATACTATTTTTATTATTTAATAACCTGTGCAATTAGTAGCAAGTTTTATGTATTTTTAAACTATTCAGGTAAGTCAATGGATATCAATACAACGATAGGAGTTTATAAATGTATTTCAATATTTTTTTCAAAGAACTAGCAAGTACCCAAAGTGGATCTCAACAATAAAAAAATATACACAAATGTTCGTATGGTTGTTTTATTCGTTTCAAATCACAACAAAACTTGTTATTCTTATGGTAGTTTTATTCATTTAAAATCACAACAAAACCTGCTATTTTGCTGTCATGTGACAATCGATATAATATTTATGTTTAGCTCACTTATACTTGACAAAACAAACGAGTCTTTATATAAAATAAAAGCATTATAATATTTAGTTATCTAATTTATCATGCAATCAAGAATTATGTATATGAAGTTACAAATAAATGGTAATATTACATGTGCTAGAAAACGCTACATATCTCTTAATTCAGAAGATATTTTTGATTAGTCATGAAACAACATGTAATAGCAATATATTTAATATATTTTATTCATTAATATATATATCTGTATGTGATGTTGTATATAATTCGTATTTTCTTCTTTATTGTAGACACTTTTGTTAATAATTTTACAAATTCAGTTAGGAACATCATAAGAAAAAAAGATTTACTATTAGAAATACTTTGTAAAGCATCCCATTTTGAGGTATATTTATTTGAATGCTTCCTTCTGATAGTATCATGAAATTACAATGTTTAACTTCTAAATACTTATGTTTTAATCTTCATCTCTACAGTGTTTCGGATATCGTAATCTCATATCCTTAATCATTAAGTCTAGCAGACTGCTACATCTCAAATAAATTATATATTAGTTTGCAGAATTACCTTAGAAAATAACATTTAAAAAGAAACATAATTTGAATATATTTCTATGTTGAGCTCTAAAACATTAATATGTCAAGGTAATCATATATTCTTCATATTACTAACGATTTAGATATAAAGTGCAATGCTATTTGAGTTTCTTATATTTTTGCTCATATTCCATTACATAATATAAGAGGAAAATCATTCCAATGAATTTTTATTTACTTTATTTAACTATTTTGGTATTTCACAATTTCTTTAAATATACACCACCAACTATTCACTCATTCCATGTTATGAAACATTCTGTAGAATTTATTCTTGATGTTTCATAAAGAAATCAATACTCATTCTATGTAGTAAAACATTCTGTTACATTTGAGTCTAAGACAGTGTCCTTCGGGCCATTTATTCTGTAAGCGGGTATACACAAACGGTGATTACTTGAACAAAAGCTTTGCGCAGCTGTAAGCTCGAACACTCATTTCGACATCTTGCGAAGCAATAACCTCTATAATATTATCGACATATTTCTAGAAACTCATTCACACTTTTTTCGTATTTCAACAACAAAATAAGTATTTCAATAATATTCCTACAAAATTGATCAGCTGAGCAAAAGCATATGTTTCTCCCCATTATTCCAAGTCTATCGTTTACTAAACTTTAGAAAAAGTACCTAACGGTGTATAAAAATAATGTTCCAAAATCACTGGCAGAGCAAAAATTATCTTAACTAAAACTTTTTAGTTATTTGTTAGACAAGACTGCACAGTGGAAGAATCTACTCGTCTTCTTTGTTTGATTTTTGAAAGGAAAATACTTCCAATGATATAATTTTTTTTAAACTGATGAGTGTTACGATACAAAATAGAATTTATATTTCTGGGAATACATGGTGATACATAGGTTGAGCCCATAGTTGTTATAAATCTTTTTAAACAATAGTATACCTTAACATTTATTCTTGAATGAAGATAATTATGCTTAGAGCTATCCGAATACCATGTTTCCCAATTGTATGTTATTACAAACTCTGTAGACCAACATTTATGCAGCATAGTTAAAATTTAAAGGAAAACGCTCATAACGTATATTTAACGCTATAATGCAATGGGTATCAATGGAACTCTCTCATTAGAAAAAAAAAAGTTAGCTATGATATGTATTTTTCCATCCTTTTTACTAAAATTGAGTGAAAATCCTTTGTTATGTTATGTGAATGTATAAGACAATGATGAATAACCATTTATTTGAGTTGAATTACTTGACCTAAACCTTGAAACTTCGAACGAAATATAGGACTGCTTCAACAATACTTCACCATTGGGCACAGTTCTGGGCTGCCTTCTTCACCTTATCCCAGGTCATTACCATCATCCTCATCGACCTATGTTCCCCATGTCCTTTCTGGAGATCCCACTTTTCACCTGCCTATGGGTTCCACTCGATAGTTTTGTCTGGTGATGATGTCCACTGATTTCCCGAGGGTATGTTCAATTTAGCCTCATTTTTGTTTGGCAGTTTAGATGATGATTAGTTTTTGATTGGTTCTCTAACATAGATCATTGTTACCGATATTTTCTGCAAGATGTTCTGTAGATATCTATTAATGAAAGTCTGGAGTTTGTTGAATGTGTTGGAATTTACTCTCCATGTTTCAGAACCATACAACAGGACTAACTTGACGTTGGTACTATTGAAAATCTCGAGTTTGTTTCTTAAAGAGAAAATATTTGAGCTCCGAACTAGCTTTTGGTTGTTTAATGCATAGCTAGCGTTCCCTATTGTGGCTTCTATGTTTTCATCTATGACTCTGGAGATGGACACAATATTGCCCAGCTAAATTATTTTTTCACTTCTTTTGGATTATTCCAGTTCAACGTGATGGCCTCTTCTTGCTTATTGTGGTTCTTTATTACTTCTGTTTTCCCTGTGTGTGCACCACAAATCCTGTCTTTGCTTTTTTCTTGGTAACCCTCGTTTGTTTTTGTTTGCATGTATTGCCTGTTATACGGCATGAGACACGGGTATCTGCGAAGAATAAGTCGTCAAAGAAATGTATGAGTGACGACTATATTCCATCCTTGCCTTGCTTTTTACATATGATCCACTCAGTCACCAACAAGAAAATCATTGGTGATAACGGAAAGTCTTGTCTCATCCCATTCAGAATTTGGAAGGCCTCAGTTGGCTTTCAATTATGAATAACTCAGCACATTCGTACAGCTGCTGAATGAGGTTACAAAACATTGTTGGCACACTATAGTGCTGTAGTAGTTGCTAGATGACCTCCAGATCTACAGTGTTGAAAGTTTTTTCGAAGTCGATAAACTCCAGTTAAAGGGGTGACTGCTCGATGATGATCTGCACTGTAGGTAGCTGGTTAATGCTGGACTTCTCTTCTCTAAACCTAGTTTGTTGATGATGCAGTTTCTGGTATGTTACTTTATTGAGCCTCACTGGAGTAATGTTAAAAATTTAATTTGTATAGAGAGAAACATAGTGCCATGCCAGTTCCTGTATTGTCTTAGATCTGCTTCTTTGGTTGGTTTTACTAGATAACCGGTTTTCCGCTCAGATGGAACATGCAATTTCTTCAAGTTCATGTTGTTAATCTCCAAATAGTGTAAAGGTCGGTATTCAATGCTTATGTGGGTATGCCATCAGATCTAACAGCTTTTTGACTTTTTAGTTGCTTCACGGTCTTTTGTTAGTGAAATGGTAACAACATTCAGCGTGGATTTTGCTGATGGGATGTTGGACTTTTCAATTGGCGATGGTCGGTTGAATGACTTCTGGAAATATTCGGCCAATCTTTCCCTCTTCACTGCCTCACTTGCAATCATATTTCCTGCTTTGTCCTTTATTGGCTTCGACTGAGTACCATTTCTACCTGACAAAGTTCTGGTGATTTGGTATAATGTCCGCAGGTTTCTCTTGAAGTTCATAACAATTACATTATTTGTTACATTATAAAAGACAAATGTTTGTTTCTGTAAGAAAACAAAATAAAAAAGTAATATGTGCAATATGCTTACCTGAAATTTTTCTTTCTATTGAAAGATGTTTTTACGTTATTTTAAAACATTTTTATAATTATGAAATTGTATATTAGGATGCTACATTGTATGACAGTATCTATAAAATTTGCATTTTATCTCCTTGAGAGGCCCGGCATGGCCAGGTGGTTAGTGCACTCGATTCGCAATCTGACCAACGAATAGTGGGATTGACCGTCACATTATAACACCCCCACGGCTGAAAGGGCGAGCATGTTTGGTGTGACGAGGATTCGAACCCGCGACCCGGGTGGTGCAGTTGGGTAGGCCTTGTGTGCATGCTTTCCAAGTCCTGTGCCAGCTCTTGCAGGCTCTCCCCTTTAGCATGGACTCTCGTCCTAAACCTAGCCCTGTAGACTTCAGACTGATTTTGGGTTCCGTACCTAAGTTCTAGATCCGCTACCAGTGCTCTATAGTTGTGCCTGTCGTCTGCTGACAACTGTCCAAGTATTTACAGAGATTGTCCCTTCAAGCTCGTTGCAAGATATATTGCTTTCTGCTCCTCTGTCCATCCATTCATTTCTGCCAGTATCTCAAATTGTGCTCTATGTGCTTCCCACGGTGCTTTCCCATCGAATTCCTATGTCTTCCTTTGCACTGGATCACTCCTATTACTGACACTCATATCTGGGATGTGACTTCTAACAGGACTGAAGATGTCTGCATTAGGGTTTAGCTGTGGGGTCTGGAAGGGGTTTGTCATTGTCTTGGCTGATTAAGTCGATGGTTAATATATCCTCCTGGTGTAAAAGACAGTAAATCATCCTTTAATGTATTCAATTCGCTTTTAAATTTACTAATGTTTTCCGTTTGTACTTCTTGTTTCCTTTCTTGTTCCAGTTGCCACTTCTCTAGTCTCTCTTCTTGTTTCTTTTCTTTTTCTTCCAACAACTGCTGTAATAAGCTGTATAGGCAGTGTACATAGCATGTCACGGATCCCACAGCAAAAATACAGAATATAGGTTCTGCCCTTTTATTTTGGTTTGTTATGAATTTCGCGCAAAGCTACACGAGGGCTATCTGTGCTAGCCGTCCCTAATTTAGTAGTGTAAGACTAGAGGGAAGGCAGCTAGTCATCACCACCCACCGCCAACTCTTGGGCTACTATTTTGATCTCCTCAAGTTGTTGCTGAGAAACTGATCCCGGTAGATGCCTTGGACATTCCACAACTGAAGATACAAGTAAAGCAAGCACACCCCTCTACTATGCAGGATGTAATGGCCAGAGCTCTTGAATTTAAATCCTAAGTCCAGCACAGAGGTACCAAGGTTGGTACAGTCATCAGGATTCAAGTCCAGAAAAGGGCAGCTTTCAGGGAAGTTTGAGGGACTTTGCTGGCACTGTAACAAACCTTGGCACAAGAGAGCTCAATGCTGGCAATTTCAACACAGGGGAGACGATACAGCAGTAAAGGCTGCTACCCAGAAAGGTTGTTGGAACTGTGGAGAGCAATGACATATGAGGAGCCAGTGTAAGAAGAATACCACTAATAAGTCAGCTTTGAGAAACCAGTAGTGGTTGGTGCTGAGGGACGCCCACCAAACCCTATCGTGAAAGTCCCACCAGCTAAGTGTAAAATGGCAAGCACACACAGTGTCTACGTGACAGG
>NW_013666082.1:544601-546796 GCF_000517525.1 Limulus polyphemus
TTTCAGCCGTGGGGCGTTATAATGTGATGGTCAATCCCACTATTCGTTGGTAAAAAGAGAAGGTCAAGAATTGGCGGTGGGTGGTGATGAATAGCTGCCTTCCCTCTTGTCTTACACTCTAAATTAGGGACGGCTAGCGCAGATAACCCTCGTGTAGTTTTGCGCGAAATTCAAAAACAAACAAGAGCTTTTACAATAGAACTTCGATGATTGTATAATTTAACGTATTTTTTATAGTTTAGATGCATACTTGTAAAATTTCCTAGTAAAAACCTAAGTTAATTTCTACATGAGATATTAGTGTTTTATTTAGATAATAATAATATATTTCATTTCAGCCACCTCATCGAAGTGGGGAATGAAACTTTTACAGTATTCATTGTATTGGTTTTTTCACCCAAGACTGTTAAAAATTTGCAACTTGGAATACACTGACCTTTTTATTGTTCAATATGAAGGAAATCACATATCTTACGTTTAGGATAACTTGGATAAAAAAAAGCTTGTGTTCCAGGAGGCTAATATTAGAAATGTAAACGCCAATATATTAATGACATATGAGCTGATTTGCAAACGTTTTTTAAAAATAAAGAATAATTAAAGGTTAAAAAAGGCAACCAATTTCTAAATATGACGTCGTGTAATAAAGTGGATATTTAGGCAGTTCCTGGCAATTTAGTAAATAAACGAAAGTGAACAGCTTTTAATATTCAGCTGTATTATTATTTTATTCTTTGATTTAATATTTCTCATCATACTAACAGATAAAACTATCTTTTGAAATATGTTCATAATTCATAGTGTAAGCTCCCAAGAAAACAATAGTTTTGATAAAAACGAGTATTTCTCGCTAAAGGTTAAAAAAAATATCTAAAATTTAATCTATGAAATATATATTGATTGAAGACTTGTTAGCAAAACTTTTTAGAAATCGAAAACACAATGGAGTATGATATGTCACAACACACGTAGAGTACTTGAAACTAAATTTAATTTAAGTTAAAGTGTTTTTACTATCGAAATATTTTGTAGACACAGCACAGCAAGCTCTCTTATCGATAATCTTTGTTAGGTATTAATTAATGGTAAACTTTATAGAAACTTAAAAAAAAAATTACGAAATAAAAACACAAATATCCAATTGGCGGTAAAGAAATTATGTGATAACAATTTATTGTCGAAGTGGATTTGGAGTAGAAACGCTATCTTCAAGTTTAGAAGAAATTATTATAACTGTACGTACAATACTAGTGCTTTTCCATAAATTGAGATTGATTTACCATACGAAAAATAGTTTTTCTTGTCTTTTATAAATTACACTTTTAGTTATAGTATAGTCATCACTAAGAAATATGAAACTAACTATTTATTTCACTAAATTTTAGGTTGCTTCAAACTTTTGATATACAAAAGAATTTCATGTTACTGTTAATATATTTTCTACACTTGCATCAGTTATTTAACGTTAAAAATTCTCTATTATATGCCACGAAGTAAAGTATTTATTCTCAAATTAATTAACAGTATTAGTTCAACAAACAAATCAAATTAGGATCAAGTAACTTCAGTACCAGTCGATTTTTGAATCTTCAAGAATAATATATATATTTTTTAAAAGTAATATTAAGACTAACCGCAGTCATATTTATTTGTAAGTAAATCGCCTAGAAAAGGTGAGCCTACTCCCACTAAACATAACGTAAACTCTAACTTTGGTCCTTGCTAGTTCTGGTGAAAGTAATATATGTGATCAACGCCCATTGGTAGTGAAATGTCCGTCGAAGAAAATAATCGCCATTAACTCATGGTGATAAAAAGGTATTACGTCAGTAGTCCTTCATTACTAATGATTTGTCAAAGTTTAGCTTGATCTTTCAGATTAGGTTCAAAACAGGAGTATAAGGCCTAGTGACAATAATCTATAACTATCTAGGTTGATCTTCAAGTGTAAGTTCAAAACAGGAATATAAAGTACAGTGATAATGATCTGTAACTATCCTGAAGCCATTTATTTCGTATTTAGAAAATCTAAGTATAAGGTTGTATACTTATATATGTATATATATATATATATTGTTACATTTAAAGAATTTTGAATTTATTAAGCTACTGATAATTGCAATATAGTAAAAAAGATATATTTATAAAATTAATATATATATATATATATATATATATATATAATAATAGAACAA
>NW_013666082.1:547772-558773 GCF_000517525.1 Limulus polyphemus
ATTGCGAGTCGAGTGCCTTAACCACCTGGCCATGCCGGGCCGTAATGTTTGGTGGGACGAGAATTCGAACCCGCGACCCTCAGATTGCGAGTCGAGGGTACTAGCCAACTGGTCATGCTTGTTTATGGATATTCTCACAAAGTTACTTAATAGCTACCTGCTCTAGCCGTCCCTAATTTTGAAACTTAAAATGATATAAATTTACAGCAGGACGTGTTGTATTTAAATCAAAAACAAAAAGTCTAGGCAGTATTCCGAAAAAATATCCATAATATGAAATAAAGACGAAAATAAAAAATAAATAAAATAAAACTGGCATATCAAGACACAACATTAACGTCAAAATACCATAAAATTTGGGAACATGAAGAAATAAAACTACAAAAAGAACAAACTCCAGGTAAATCTGATTGCTTAATAATACCTTTAAAATAAACAAAGGTGAAACTAAAAATATCAGACAAAACAATTTTGATACGGAACTCATGTTATATTGTTTAGCTCAAATTAATGTTTCTAGGATTCCTACAATAAGAATAAACGTATTTTCTTATATGTAAAACTGATAATCGTCTGAGGTGAAAAAGTTGCTTTGATCCATAAATAATGTAGTTACTCGTGTTAACATGGCTATACCAGAAGATGTTTCTTGTTTTAGTTGCTGACATAAATTATTTTTGTGTAGTTGTATGGATACATGGAAAAATGGAATAACGATTTGTGAACTAAACTGACAAAAAGATCAGCTATAGGTTCCATCTTTACTCAAATTCAGAGAATGTAATTCTGGTATAAGACGTTTTCAATAAACAAAATTATATTCCAAAATTAACTGGATTTTTTGTTTAAATTACTTGCCAGAACATGAACAGGGAGCAACTGTGAATAATGTATCGTTTTAAAACTTGAGGTTAATGGTACCACCAGTGCATTGGAAGGTAAACGACTTCCGTGGAGTCCACTTCTTCTGGAATTCTTTCTAGATATATCGTTATTATACATCTAATACATGCCCTCACAGCGATCTAAGCTCTTTTTTTTTAGGTGTCTGGAACTCCTTTTCCAACATTGGATGATGCCTCTAAATCTGGAAGTCCAGATCTAGAATATAAATTCCCTTATTAGATAAAGAAAATATGAGCAAACATGTATAATATCCAACACAACAGAGTGGAAGAGAAAACAATAATATAGCGTGTAGCTAATATGCTTCAGGTTAAATGTGAACAAACCTCCATACGATGGTGGCAGTCACACACATCATGTCAATTACTCTAAAACTGGAACAAAAAGACAAGCATTAATGGAGCTCACCTCAAAGGTACCTAATGCATCCCTAACTGTGTGATGATATTAATATTTTCGTATTATACTCTTCCTCAAATAGTCCTTCATGAGTATATATTCTGAAATAGGAGATCGTGCGATGATTTCAAATTCTTGGAAGAATTAACCTTGCAAGATATTTCTTAGATTTTTTTAAATTGTAGATAACATTACAATATGCTTATTCTTATTAACATAAAATCATCATTCCTCGAAAGCGTACAGTTATTTATGCATCTTCGGAGTTAATAACTACTCTTGGCAGTATTAATTCCTTTCCTAACTTTTTTGCCACTCGTTGACTCTACGGTAAGTTTCAGGATTTGTTACGCTAAATCTCTGGTTTCGATACCCGCCGTGGGCAGATAGTTCATTGCTTAGCTTTGTACTTAACGAAAAACAAAAAAAAATTTTTTTTTCACTTCAAAGCTGCTTACTAGCTTGAAACTTTTACTTTATTGTATCTTTGTTGTAAATACGCTACTTTTTATTTTTTATACCGTACTAGGAGAACTAAAGCTATAAAATCCTGGTGTACAAATCAAAATTTAAATTTTCATTTATTATTTAACCTTATCTAACATATCAAAAATTAATATTAAAATATTTTCCATTTCTTTCTAAGGATCATTTGTACTACCGCTTTATTGAAACACTAATATTCTTAGTTGTCTTAAATTAATATTATTGAAACAAATAGGCACCTAGAAAAATCAATGGATCTTAACAGAAATAAAGATCAGTTAGCAATCAAGAAGTTTTGGTAAAAATGTAAGAACTTGTTTCACACGTATGAAACTGCTTATCTGTAAAGTACTTAACTGTCATTAAATTTAGATTAGAACCCAGCAGGTAATGCGTTTTTTATCTTGCTATATAGTTTTGCTTTTTGTTATAACTGGTTCGGGCACCAACGCTTTTTTATATAAAAACGTAAATATTTTTTTCATTATTTACGAATCTTTGCCTGTCAGCTGTTTTAGTATTTCTATGAAGCTTAATAAAGTTGGAATTAAGAGTTTAGAATGCATACAAACCAAAACTTTTAAATCTATACATCACAATATATACTGATAGTGTAATATATGAATAAATAGAAGCACAAAACACATGAATTAAAATACACCAGCTTAATTAATGTATTTCAGTTAATTTCCCTGGATACTACCATCTAATTAACAATTACAAACATATTTTAAACTACCTTAAATTTCTAATAAAAGTTTTGAGTTTTTTCGCGGTTATTCATATCTAACTTCTTTATTCTTAGCAATGTCTCTGCACTTCCAATGATCTTCAACATGCTTTGAGTTACCACCATATCACAATCACCTAGTGAATGTCGAACGATACTTAAATCATCTTTAGATCTCGGATTACCGTATTCCTTTATACGTTCTCCTAGTCTTCTCGTAATGGAACCGACATAAGAACTTTGAAATGTTGGACAACGTAACTATAAATCATAAGTCTAGCCCTTATCTGAGAAAAGGATGAATTCGAGTGGAAGGATTAAACACCCATTTAGCTGGATTTATGGATAAATTACTTTTATACTGTAATGACATTTCATTTCTTTTTATTTGACAAGAATGAACAACAGTATGTGGTAAAATAATGAACATTGGCAGGTTTGTACGGTGTAACAGGTACAAATGAACTCCATTAAAATGGATTTTAAGAACTTAATTACTTTATACTTGTAGAGCCTATATTAGACACTATTAGTGGCATAGGACAATCAGGTGTGTAAACTTTTGGTAATCCATTGATAATACCTGAATGAAATTTTACTGATCTAATACTGATATGGGTCCTGCTATCAATGTGGCTTGTTTTTGTTTTTCATATCTAACAAGTTTCTATTTCATTTACTTTCTGTTGAGATTGTACAATGATTGGTTAACCCAATAGTTTCATTGACAATACGTTGAACATTTTCAATATAATCTCTTCTCTCTAGAATCACAGCACCGTTACCTTTACCCGGCAATCTGTTTGTTAGTTTATAATTTATCCAAAGCATATTTCACCTCCTTAATAATGGTTCAAATGAAACGAGGTAATCATCTTATTCGGAGCAGAGACAAACCTTAAGCCTCCTAATAATGTTTTTCTCTCTATCTATGTTCATGTGTAACTAAATAAATTAGTAAAGTCTTTGTTAAATGTACCTAAAAAGAAACCTTTCTCCTCTCTGTTCTATTTATGACATAGAATAATGTGCTTATGTGCATATTTCTTCAGTTTTCTTATTATAATTGCACTCAATGAAACACACCAAATGTGCAAAATCTACATAAATAGCAATCGCTCGTATATTATCATATATGCGAAAATATTCTTTATCTAAGTTACATTTATTTGAAAGTGTAGTTTTAAGAAAGTGCCACTTTAGTTTCATTCGAACAAAATCGATCTGGTGATACCACACGTGAAACAACAATGTGAGCTTAAAACATTGTATGTTTTAAACTTGATTGCGTAGAGATTTATTTATAATATTGTTGGTTCAAGGGAAAATAAATAAGTTGTGAAATGTTAATTAAAAATTACTTTAATCTTCATGTGGGCTGTTATTTGCCTAATTTTCAGGACTTTGACTGTATGAAGATTTCCCAAACATATATTTTTTGGTAATCTGTTAAAAGACAGATAATGAGATTCAAACTTTGGGACTTTCCGTAAGTTGGAAATAACTTTATTTCTTCCAATATTAGATTCAAAACAACATTCACTATTGCAAAACATTATGTAAGCCTAAACATTTTAACTGTTTGCCAGTTTCGTAGTTCTTATCGAATAATAAAGAAATATTAACATCAAAGAAAATAATTTTATCTATTCATATAATACGTAAAGTTAACGATTAGCTTTAAAAACCTCGAACAATACAACTTTTACAATACAATACTAAAATGAATATATGTATAAAAGTAAATCGTATTACTTTGTGTTATTTTGTATCATTTTCCAGTATTAATATCGTTTATATTATTATTACCCATAATTTTGAGCTTTTTCCAACAAGAACTGTGTATTTTAGAATCAGTTATGAAAACGAATTGTTTTCCAAATCGTTTTATTAAGTATAATATTGAGATAATGGTAAAACCACTTTCTACTCCCTCGCATTTAAATCTGAATGTCCCAAAACTGCCAGTATTCATAACTCTGGGGTTCAATCCAGTTAAATAAAAAGTGAAAGAGCAAAATATAAATAGTTTATCCACAAATCGAGCTAAGTAAACATTTCACTCAGATTTTTTTTTTAATTCTCAGTCAAGTATAAAATTTGTATTCCTCTACGATTTTGTGTGACTTACGAATTCCGTTGTACTACGTGTCACGGCGTTTATGTCGGTTCCACAATAAGAAAACTAGAGGGAGCGTATACATATGCATTGTAATCCGAGTTCTAAGCTTTATTAAAGTATTGTTTAACATGCGATAGCTTGTTGATGATGGTGTCTCAAAACATGTTCAGGATAAATAGAAATGTAGAGAATGAAATATTGATAAGCACAACACTTGTCAGTCTAAATGGCAACAAAAAAAACAAACAAACCAGGGTGCTTTTTAAAATAAGAGTGATAAAACGTTGTTGTTAATTTATAGTTACATAAAATTAGATGGGTTTTTAATCTTAAATAATATTAATTAACTGACAAGCAGTTGAGAATCTGCTAATAATGGAAGTATTGCAAAATTAATTGACAAGGATTGTTTTTTGTTTGTTTAGGAATTTCGCGAAAAGCTACACGATGGCTATCTGCGCTAGCCGTCCCTAATTTAGCAGTGTAAGACTAGAGGGAAGGCAGCTAGTTATCACCAACCACCGCCAACTCTTGGGTTACTCTTTTACCAACGAATAGTGGGATTGACCGTCACATTATACACCCCCACGGCTGAAATGGCGAGCATGTTTGGTGGGATGCGGATTCGAACCCGCGACCTTCAGATTGTGAGTCGAGCGCCTTATCCGCCTGACCATGCCGGGCTGGAAGAAAGGAAGCGTATGTAACGAACTGAACAGATAAAACCAGGTTTGCAAAATAAAACTCAAGTATTTACTTTACATTTTAAATGGCAAATTTAGAATATAAACTAGAACTATAAAAATGGTAAAATGAATTGAAAAATGATTTGACTGAACTTGAGGAATAAAAGGGAAATGAATTGAAAGACGAAAAGAAAAAAGTAAACCCACCATGTGTACATAATAAAGACACAGTAATAAATAAAACGTTTTCATTGGGAAAAATTAGGACACTAAGTGCACCAAAAGGTAAAGCAGAAAACACTATCGACAGTTCCGGATTAATTCTTAGCTTAATAAGTTTGATAAATATAACCAGAATGTAATATCCCTCTATCTGCTTGAGAGAACCATGTGAGTGGTGCACATCAGTGGTAGGTAAATACTACCCACGCAGATGACCCAAATTATATCAAGAAAGCGCTTGATTACACTTACAATAAACTTATAGTTCTAGAACAAAAACTTTTATTGAAACAGGAACTAAGAAATTAGAAATTTTATGTGCATATATGTATTAGGGATAAAGACATAAAGTTTTTCATGGAAACAACCACATCTCCTCCTTCACCTATTTTCCTTGAATTAATTGAAAAGCAAATCAAAATCGAAAATGAAAACATATTATCTCCATTGGAAATTCAATTCTAGGCAGACACTACATTATCTCCATTGGAAATTCAATTCTAGGCAGACACTACAAAATCAAAGTCGAATATTCATCAGATATCATTAAATAACAGCATTAACACATCTGATAGGAAATATCATGCTTACCTTATACTTATCATTTTATGACTGGAACAAAACAAATATTGAACAAACTAAAGTATTTCAAAATGAATTTTCTTAAGCGACTTTACAACTTCTTTACATCAGTGCGTCACAATCTTGGAGTAAAAACAATTTTGTTATGCTTTAAATTAAGTATACAATTGAAATAAAATACAAAACAATAAATGGAATCTAAATCCTTATTATCTCATGAAAATATGCAAGGAGCGTATGATACAATAAAATATTCGAAATCATTCCATCATATTTAAAATTTGCAATATAGCTTAAATCATTGCAACACTAGATCAAAACATGATATAAAAATTCACAGTTCTAAAACAACATGTTCCAAAATATAGATTCAAGGAGTAAAATAACACTAAAACACTAAGCGAAAAACTGCAATCCACTGCACAAGGAACAGCGAAACAAAGAATATATTAGGTTTATAGATTATATTTTTAGTTTTACTTTGGTGAAAAGAAAAGAAATTGTTTGTTTTGAAGTTAAGCACAAAGCTACACAATGCAGACATACCGTTGTGCGACGGGGAGGGGCAGAAAATAAATTTATTATATACTAAACAGCTGACCATTACACATAAAAAGGAAATCTTAGAAACCGATAATAAGGTAGAGTATTAATGATAAAAAGCAACACATATAATTGTTCTTTAAAGAAACACAATTATGTAGCATCGTTTAAATAAAGAAAACCCTGAACTAATAAAAATAAATATGAATAACAAAACAAGTAACAATTACAGTTCCACAACACTTATAAAAACTAAAAGCATTTGAACTTCAAATTATACTCAAACTATATTTATATATATCCTTTCTAAACTAAGCCTGTAATTTGTTATCTCATTTTATTGAAGTATCGTGTTAATTGGAAAATAACAAGCTTTCGTATATACCAAGTTGAAACATATTCCGTACATATTAAGTAAAATTATCATAAAAATGTAAATATTTTCTCATTTATTAAAACGCAATTTAGTAACTGTATTATTTATTTCAGCAAAACGTTTTATCATCAGAATTTTACAATGTTCTATATGTATATTGCATTTCAAATTATTGTCTTCAGTCTTGTATATCGTAAATAAAGTAACTAACGTCACCTGTATGGCAGACTATAAACATTTTAGCCAAACGTTTCCGTTACTTCACTGCCATCTATGAGCTGTTAAACTTTACTAGAACGAAAATGGGAATATCTCGTAACTTCAGGTGATATTTAGCAGAAAGCCTTTTGACTGTATCTTTTTTGTGTCAGGTGCGGCCTAGTGGGGAGCATATAGCGTACCCGCACTGTGAAGTCGAGGATTTATGATTCATAACTCACTGTCACATAATTGTGCTTTGCATTTTAAGGTCGTTGGGGAATTATAAGAGTTATGGTCAAATTCTGATATTCGATCAGACAAAATCAGCCCACGTGCTGAAGGTTAGTGCAGTTGAATACCTGTGTATCAGTTCAAAATTATGGATAGGTAGTACATATAGCTTTTCAGTGGTTTTATGCTAATTTCCAAAACAAACAGTGGCTCTGAGGTAAAATTGAGGGCTTATAACGCTAAAATATTGGAGTTCAATCCCTGCGTGTGCACTGTACAAATAGTATTAGCTACAATGCTAGCATTTGAAATTTATATATTTATTTATTCTGTCCTTTCGAGAAATAATGTTTTTTTTTATTAATCACAAAATTACACATCGGCCTATCTTGGCATCAAAACCCAGTTATTAGCGTTATAAGCCTTCAGCCTTACCGTTGAGCCACTAGAAGACAAGAGAAATAATGTTTCAAACTACATTTAGAATAGTTTCAATACTGTTTTTTTTATTACGTTGTCAATAAATTATCGTCGCTTGTTTTTAGATGAAAAAACCGAACAACTTATATATCAAAACAAAACATTTATTAAATGAGTCTCCATTCTTATCGATAATGCTTTTCCATCTTATAATCAAATTGTTAATGCTCTGATTAAAGAAATTACTTGGCTTTGAAGCAAAAAACATGTCGATGTCCTCTTTAACACCTTCCACATTTGCAAACTTTTGTCTATTAAGAGACGAAGCAACGTTCACACGTTGGAAACGATGGTCATCGGAGAGTTTGTGAGGCACCCAAACACCTTCTTTATGGAGTTTCCCATATTTCTGAGATGCTTACATATTGTTTCATGAGAGACATGCAATTTCAGGGCCATTTCACATGCGTGTTACCTTGGGTTAGACTCAACAAGCGTCTTCAGGGCATCAATATCAATTCCGATATATCGGCCCCTGCCATCACAATTTTTAAGGCTAAAGTCACCTGAACGAAATTTGCTGAACCATCCGTTCAAAACATTTCCATAAACTTCTTTGATATTCTTTGTGGCTACAGAGACGTTGTTTTCCTTGTTGTATTCAAACAGCATTACATGCCGAATGTGTGTCTCGGCGTGTGCCATCACTATAAGGGACTAGAGTATACTAAACTTTACACATTATAGAGGTTACACTAACGTGACGTTTAGGTGGTTCGCTTAACTATTATACTTGATGTACTTTAATGAAAGTGTTCCAAAACGCGACATTAATTCTTTGACGACCTAAGACTTGAATAAATAAGTGAGCAATAATGGCCATAAATTTTGACAACAACACTTTACTTAGATAGATAATAAGTATGAAAAACTTGAGAGATATGGAAATTTGGAATATTATTACGCAGTTAAGACTTGGGGATTCCAGTGGTTTAAAACCACATTAAGAAACAAACATTCAAGAGTTGTAGAAGTTTGAAATATTAATAATCAGCAAAGAATTGAGAATCATGAAGATTTAAAATCATATTCAGTAGCAAAGGATTGTAAACGTTTAACGTTTTATTAATTAACAAGAACTTTAGAGATACAAACGTTTAAAATACTATTAAGTAGCAATGAAATGAAAGCTGTGAGATTTTATAACATTAACTAACAAAAAACTGGGTTATAGAAGTTGTAAATATTTAGCAGTAGATACTTAGAAAGTAGAGTTTTAACTATTATTGTATTATGAAGAGTTGTAAAATATGAATAGCTAAGAAATTGATAGTATCTTCTGATGAAAAGTAATTAGAATATGTAAAACACAACCCGAAAACAACTTAAAAATAAAGTGACGTCTATAGTACAAACTGATTTTTAAGGAACAAACTGACTGGATATGGTGGCCACGAAAAATCAATTGCAAATAACGTGATGAATGTTCAGAAAGTTTAAGTCTTGTGAACTAAGTTATAAAATATTTTCATTTGCCATTCTTTATATGATTTCGTCGACTTACCAAAATTGTCAGTACAAAGATTAACAACTGGATTATTTTGTGATACATTATTCAACAATGTGTGACTTCTAGAAAAACAAGATTGAATATGATTCAGTCAAATTATATTGTTTTAATATAGTATTATTATTTATTTGTGTAAAATCTACGGTTAACGTTTATTTGGATGATTTTACTGAAGTAATTGATTGACGGAATTATTATCGACTTACAATTTTTATAATGCGGATTTTTTTTTTAATATTGAAATGGTAGAGAAACGACTGTAAACGTCAGAGAAAAAAAAGAACTATTGAAACATGGCACCTTTAATTATATAAAACTTCGAAAATACTTTTGCAAACATAAAAGAAGGAACCACGGTGTTAGGTTTGTAGTATCTAAGCTCTTTAGCTGGAATAGATATATTTATTGGAGCTAAACTACATAGAGAAGAAAAAGTAAGTTTCTACAATCTCTTCTGTTTTATCTTTTTGTCTTTTTTAGACAACGCCTTCTTTAAATCTCATTTCTAGTTTTCAAATAATTGTTCTTCAGATCGAAGTTTGGTTTTCAGTAGACCCAGTCTGGCTATCGAATACTGATATTGCTTCCAAATACCCCCTGAGCAGTGACTTTAGCCTATAAGAAAAATATCCGAAAAATCATTTCTACGTCCTTTTTTCCTCTAATGGAATAAAAAGGGGGAATATACTAAAAATATATTTACAATCAGAGAAGAGAACGGATAATATTTGCAACTGAATTGATCTTTGATTTTTTGTGCTAGTTTTTTATTTCTGTTTTATATCTGTTCGAAGCCTCTTAATACCTGTACGTTAGATATATTCATTAATAATGAACAACGTCAAATGAATAAATGCTGAGTGGCTATAATTACTATTATATTTTGGTTAATTAAATGTGTTTTTGACGAGCATATTAGTTCGATGTAGGAGTTTACGTATAGCTATGCTATATCGAATTCAGATGCACCCGAGAGCTAATCTCAATTTAAGCTTAGGATGAAATGTTGATAAACAATACTAATATCATATCTACTTTCACTCTTCAGCGGCTCAGCGGTAACTGTAAAGTCTTATAACGTTAAACACTAGGTTTCGATAAAGTCTTATAACGTTAAACACCAGGTTTCGATAAAGTCTTATAACATTAAACACTAGGTTTCGATAGCCCCTTGTGTGGCTTTGTATCTAGAAAGACGTTTTATTTTCACTTATGCCAGAAATTCTAAGTACAAACTTTGATAAAATAGTAAACAATCATTAAAAGACATTAAGAATATATATATATATAATATAACTTAAAGTTACTATTTTTGGAATTTAAACATCATAAAGAATATTTATTTGATGCTTGGTCCTTCAGTCTGTTTTTCTTTTTTTTTGTATCTTTAATAAAACCACAAGGATGAGCAGTTCAAGTTTCTCATATGTAGTATGAGTTAGGTTCGTCATTAAATACTGGTGAATTGCTCATGACAATACTCTTAAAACACCATCATTTATTTAGGATCTCTATCAGTAGTTGGTT